>NW_006922201.1:860600-863268 GCF_000298275.1 Orycteropus afer afer
CTAATTCCGTAGTGATACTGCCTCGGAAACCCAAGGAGGGGTCGCTATGAGTTGGGGCCGACTCAACGGCACATAACAACAACATGGTATTGTACCTAAAACATTTGACTGCTAACCAGAAGGCTGGTGCTTCAAACCCACCAGCCACTCCTTGGAAGGAAGGTTGGGCAATCTACTTCCTTAGTGATACCCATCTCAGAAACCAAGGAGGGATCTCGATGAATCAGATCTTACTCAATGGCAGTGTGTTTGAGTTTTGGTTTATATATATATAGGAGCTCTGGCAGCATAGTGACTAAGGTATTTAACTGCTAGCCAGAAGGTTGCTGGTTCAAACACACCGGCCATTTTGTGGAATGAAGATGAGGCAATCTACTTCCATAAAGATTTACTGCCTCAAAAACCCAATGGGGGTTGCTATGAGTCAGCATCAACTTGATAGAACTGAGTTTGGTTTGTTTATATATATATAAACAAATATATATAATTGTGATTTTGGGTGAAAGTTTACAGAAAAAAATTGAGTTTCCATTTCAACAATTCATTTTTATGTATTTGTTTTGTGACATTGATCACAAGACCCACAATGTAACAGCACTCTGTCCTAACACTACTAGACTAATAATAATGTATGCATTTATGTAAATTAAACTTGTGCTATGTGCCTGGAATTCATCCAAACTTTAATACATTATCTGTTTAATGTAAGTACTCTATAGCTTCTATTTTACAGAAGAAGAAACTATAGCACAGAGATATTGAAAACATTTCAGAAGGACAGTTGATATAAATATTGGCAGATTTAGTGCCTAAGGCACTTGACTGCTAACCAGAAGGCTGGTGATTCAAACCCACCAGCCACTCCTCAGAAGGGATGGAGCAATCTACTTCCATAGTGATACTGCCTCAGAAACTCAAGGAGGAGTTGCTGAGTCAGATCTGACTCAATGGCACATAACAACAACAACATACTATTTCATTTAAAGGCAAAAAACTCAGAAAATCTGAACATGAACAAAAATTAGCCAATAATGAATAAATAAGTGCATTTAAATACATAAATAAGTACATTTTAATGTTTTTTTAGAAACTATATTTATTTGACACCTAGGAAAATCAGTTGAATATTATATGCAGATTAGGACTGTAGCCTAATATAGTTAATACAATTATTCTCCTCCATAAAACAGCAGCTTTCTTTCTATCTTCATATGAGATTGATGGAAATTTTCAGCAACCTGATTTTGACTTTGCATCACTTTCAGAAAACTGACCAGCAGTTTCCTTGATCTGATAAACTCAGCAGGCCAACACAGATGGGCCTTCATCATCTCCTGTCATTGAGTGCATTAGCTTTGTCAGCTCCCAGATCCAATTACATGAATGTTGCCTGGCTAAACAAAGCCATCCCTTCCGCTTCTCCAGTGCCTCCTTTTCTGAAGTGTGTACATCATTTTGCCCCCTGGTGATTGAGGTAATCTCCTTGGTAATGTGATGCAGAAAGCAGAAAAATAATTGGACCTAACCCAATGCTGGTGATAGCCTCAGTGTTACCTTAATTACTGTTTTTAACACTTGTAATGCTATATCTTACTAAATATGACAAAGTCATTTTCCCTTGAAACTGAGACTCCTATACCTTGGGATATTATGTTTCACTTAGAATTGGCAGTGCAGTCTATAGATTTTCATTCTGCAGACAAGAATCATCTTCATAAGCGTTTAGACTTCTTCCCCACCTGATCCCAACACACTATCCTATCAGCAAAAGAGGATTAAGGTTTTCTGCTTATACTCTCTTAGTTTCAATTTTTTAAAATAATTTTAATTTCTGTAAAATTGATGTCATTGTTAACAGAAAGGCAACAAGAGTCAAAATTATATTGTCCTCATAGAACCAGAATTAAAAAAAATTAAAAGCAATGTAGGGGTGTGTGTGTGTGTGTGTGTGTGTGTGTGTGTGAATCACATGAATCACTCTGGCAAAAGATATCACTAAATAATATTAAAGCTGTTACATAGTTACTCAACAGTATGCTTTTTTTATTTTAATTTTTGCTTTTTTGTTCAGGATTTGCATCTTTCATTTTATTGCATTTTTAAGTTATTTGTATTTCCTTTTCTTATTAAGAGTAGTGTTAGATAGGGAGTTTCCAGATAACCTCACTAAAACTATGTAAATTCCTAGAATACGCTTTGCTTTATATCCTGTCTTGTCTTTCCTGATTGATCCAAAATGGATGTATATAATGTTAAATTTAGTTTTAAAATATAGATTATCTTAAAATAATGTTTCATCATTATTTAGGTTTATTAATTAGGGAAACAGTATTAAAGAAAAAATGATTAGAGAAAAAAGTACACATAATTATAAAGTGTCTACTTTTTTCTTTGCTGTGAAAACTTCTAAAATAAAACCAGAGAAACAACAGTGAAGGAATTAAGAGCCTGGATGTAGGAATAGAATGCTTGCATGCAAATCTCAGACCTATGTCTCATCAAATGCATGACACTATGCAAGTTACCCAGTTTCTCTCTGCCCTAGTTAATGCATCCGTAGAAAAAGGTTAATAATACTACCTGCAGCAGTGTTGTTATGAAAATTAGCATGTTGATATTTGTTAAAGAATTAATTAATACGTGGAATGTAGCAAATGCTGTTGTTGTT
>NW_006922201.1:863398-885740 GCF_000298275.1 Orycteropus afer afer
GTAACTGTATTAACTTTTGACTATTATATTGCATTACTAAATGAAATAAAAAGTAATTTTTATTCACAACATTAAATTATTATGATCAGACATACGGACAATATAACCATGCATATCTTCATCTCTTTCCATACTTCTATCTATCTATCTCCCCTACTTTGGTCCTGTTGTCAGAATGGAATAGTCCCTAAAGAAAGATATCATGCTTAGCAAAGTAGAGGGTCAGTGGAAAAGGGGAGACCATCAATATGATGGATTGAGACAGAGGCTGCAACAACGGCTTTAAGCACAGCAAGGACTGTGAGCATGCCACAGCACAAGGCAGTGTGTCATACTGTTGTGTATGGGGTTTCTGTGAGTTAGAGCCAATTAGATGACACTTAACAACAACTCTTTATCTATTATCTATTTATCTAGGTATTTCAAATTTTAAAAAAAAAATGTTTTTCCAAAGCATGCTTATTTAACAAATCTTTTACAAATACTGTCTTTAATCAAGTGCTAAGCAATTTGGCTAATACAGAACTATAAAACACATGATTATTTTTCAGTTCACTGAGAATGTCTATAAGCCATATGTCATTAGCTAAACAATAAAAGTAATAACATACACAATAGTTAGATATTTACCTAAAGTAATACAGAAGTACATAACAGCTGATATTCACTGTTACTAGACCTTAGAATTATGCTTTAATTTTCAGATTCTTCATTCCAGAATTAAAACACAGTCATGATAGTCACAGGAGTACCTTAAAATAATGAGTATTGTGACTACTACTTCCTTAATAAAATCTATCTATCTATCTATCTATCTATCTATCTATCTATCTATCTATCCGTCTGTCTGTCTATATTATTTTCAATGAAAGTAAATGAAAAGAAAAATCAAATGTCAAGGATACAAAGCAGACAAGTACTTAGAGATCTGAATATATGTTTTAATAGTTTGTCATATAATATTTAAGAACTTTGGCAGTGGATTTGAAAAGAGACAGTATATTTGCAGAAAGATAACCAACTTTTTCTTAAACAAAGGGCCAGTTTATTCTCCATTCTTTGGAAGGAAGAAATGTGTCCTAAGGTGTAACATATGCAAATACATAAAAGCAGAATGCTTCTAAAGGAGTTGGTGTGCCACTAAAAGCTGCCTTACTTAGTCCATTGAAATGATTGGCAAGATTAATTTAGGTAAATATTCCCAAAGACATAAAATCAGACAGTGAATCCCCATATTAATAACTTTTCTTTTTCTTAAAATAAAATTATAAACAGAAAAATTTCAAAAGAGATTATAAAATGACAACATGATTCAGATGTGTATGACAGCATCGACAGATGCATAGGGAGTAAGAGAAATCAGTGGGCTCCAAATGTTAGCTTGAATGTTACACAAAGAGCATTCAGGTAAATTGTAAGAAATTAAAGAATAAAAATAATAAGGAAAATGTTTGTATTAGTCAACATTAGAGTCCATGTTTAGCATTTTAAACTTTCATTATTAGGAAATGGAAAATTACAAAACAAGATTAAAAAGATAGAAGATATGTAAGAGGTTAGAAAAAAAAAACAAACTCAATGCCATTGAGTCGATTCTGACTCAGTGAGTCCCATTGGGTTTTGGAGTCAGTAAATCTTTATGGAATAGTTTGCCCAGTCGTTCTTCCATGGAGTGGCTGATGGGTTGGAACCACCAACTTTCTGGTTAGCAGTCTGATACCTTAAGCACTGTGCTACCAGAGGTCTGAAAATAACTCTTTTCTGTCATTAAAATAGTTGTAATCAGAGTGACAAGGTCGGTTGGCATATGATAAAAAATATATATGTATAAAAATAAAAATAAAAAATAACATTGAGTACAGTTGGAAACCGAGGAAAGGAATTATGTGAATGGAATTTAGGAGAACTTCCCATGGAACTTTAATGACAAATGTAATGTTTCAATATTTAGGAAACTTGAATCAATATTACTTTCTGTTAAAAGACATGGTGACTATTTTTTATCTTATGCATCAAGGTACATATACATATACTTTTTTTAAAAAATAGCCATTGATTCCAACTCGTAGACGTCCTATAGGAAAGAGTGGAATTTCCCCATAGGGTTTACTCTTTGTAAAGCTTTACTCTTTACAAAATAAGACCACCACATTTTTCTCTTAGCGTGCTTGATGAGTTCAAACTGCTGACTTTTTGGTTAGCAGATAAACTGTTAACCACTGCATCACCAGGACACTCCCTCTCCCTCTCTCTATGTGTGTATATGTGTGTGTGTATGTTTGTGTGTGTGTAATATTTCATAAGAAAATTAAGATTTAGGTGTCATATAGGCTGTTTCAGTTTTGATTCTGCCAATTATAAGCTTTGTGACTTTGAGCAAATGATTTATTCTCTGTGTTCCTTACTTTTTTTCTATCTTCTAATAAAATCTGAGATAATTCAGAGCAAACATGAGGAGATCTAAATTTAACAATCATTGTATGTATTATGTTGTAGTCTCCAGGTGGTTTAAACAGTTAACTTCTCACCTGCTATACCCAAAGAAGCCTTGGAAGAAAGGTCTGTGATTAGCTTCAAAATTTCAGCCATTGTAAACCACATGGAACAGAGTTCTACCCTGACATACATGGGGTTGCCCTGAGGCAGAGTTGCCTTGACTTTTTTTTTTTTTTTAATATATACATAATGTAATTAAAATCAAAGCAACAAGAGAGTATTACCAAGTATTTATTTATTTTTTAAGTTCCATACATGACTGAAAAGAGACAATATAAAGACTTGTCACTATTAATGAAAGAAAGGCTCAGGTAATGTTTGTGGAAGAAATTATTAGGATACCACCACAGAGGAAGAAAGCAAATGTAATAAACTTCTTGAAACATAATACAATAATTGTTTGCTTTACCTTGAAAAAATAATCTGCTCTAAGACTCCTCACCTATAAGTTATGGACAATAACACCTCTATAGTATAATAGAACAAAACTAAACTAACCCATTGTTATCAAGTCAATTCTGATGCATTGTGATGCTATAGGAAAGAGTAGAACTGCCTCATAGGGTTTCCAAGGCTGTAAGTCTTTAAAAAAACAGACTGCAACATCTTTTCCCCATGGAGTGATTGGTGAGTTCGAACCACAGATCTTTCCATTAGTAGCTGAGTGCTTTAACCCCTGTGCCACCATTAAGTACATGTTACTTGGTGTAGTAAACCCTTAATATGAGTAGTTCTTACTATGTATTCATTCAAAACCCTTAATATGAGTAGTTCTTACTATGTATAGAGAAGAAAAGTATAAAATGAAAGCTAAGGCAGAAATAAATTTTTTAAGTAAAAAGAGAAAAAAATGGTAGATCTTGTGTAATAGTCTGTATAAATAATTTTTGACTCTGCTTGTACATTACAATGAACTTCTGACCTCAAAAAATACATTTCTAGACAATACTCCCAGAAATACTATTTTAATCAGTCTAGGGTAGAGCCAGAAGAGAAAATAAATCTGTCCTGGAACAAGTGCAGCCAGAATGCTCCTGGGAAGCCATAATGGCCAGACTTCATCTCACCTACTTTGGTCCTCTTATTAGAAAGGACCATCCCTACAGAAGGATATCACACTTGGTCAAAAAAGAGTAGTGGCAAAAAAGGGGAAGACCCTCAACAAGATGGATTGACACTGTGGCTGAAATGATAGGCTACAGTATAGCAAAGATTTTAAGGATGGTGCACAACCATTTTGTTCTGTTTCACATAGGATCACTATGAGTTGGAGTCAACTCGATGACACCTAACAATAATAACAAGGGTAGATCCAGGACGCTAGGATAATTTTAAAGCCCCTCAGCTTATTCAAATGGGAGGCAGTCAATGAAGTCTTCGGAGTTATATGTAATATTGTCAACGATGGGGGGAAAAATGTTGAAGAATAAGAATAATAAGAGTTGAAACATGGAAGCTAAAATTCAATCTAACAATTGCTAATGATCTGAGCTGGTAAGTCACACTCCAGTCAATAAATATTAAGCTCCAATTATGTTTATGCATAAAGAGCTCAGGTGACATAGTGCCTAAGGCATTTTCTCTGCTAACCGGAAGATTAATGGTTCAAACCCACCAGCCACTCCATCTACTTCCTTAAAGGATGTACTGCCTCAGAAACTCAAAGGGTTGCTATGAGTCAGAATTGACTTGATAGCAGTGAGTTTATGTTTATGTATGCTCATAAAGATACAAGCTAACACAGTGTCTGGTCACAAAGGTGATGTGCCCTGGCTTTTCTCCTTACAAATTACAAGATTTTCTATACAACTGTATAGAGAAAAGCCAGAGAAACAAAAATGAAGTGACTTCAGTAAGGTTGTAGGTACTTTCTTCACTGGCAATTCTTGTCTTGATTAGAGCTCCTGCACTCACACGTGGGGTAGTAGGTTGAAAAGAGCTTCATTGTTTTCCAATGCTATCTGCCGTTTTTCTCCTTTCATTTATATTTCACTTATGAGTTTCTTTTCTTTCTTCCCTAAAGTCAGTAAGATGGCTTAGTATTTTCCTAATAGAGAATAAGACTAGTACTCATTTAGAACTAGTGTGAAAATTGCTGTCCCTGAATCTAATTTAAATAAATAACTTAAAGAACTTCATAACTGCATGAGCACAATATTTCCACAAAAAATGAATCAAAGAGTTTGGAGTATCTTGTTTCATGGTTTCACTAATTACTTTTTCTGTGTCATTAGGCAAGATAATTAACCAATCTGATTGCTCTTTTCTTTATGTTGAGATTATATAAGAAAAATAATTATAGACCCTAGGAAAACTGAGTATATGAAGAAGAATGCTTCATCAGGATTAGAGGACTCATTAACAATCTGAGGTATGCAGATGACACAATTTTGCTTGCTGAAAGTGAAGAAGACTTGAAGCACTTCCTGATGAAGATCAATGACTACAGCCTTAAGTATGGATTACAACTCAACAAATAGAAATGAAAATCCTCACATCATGATAAACAGAAGAAAGATTGATGTTGTAAAGGATTTAACTTCACTTGGATCCACAATCAGCATCCATGGAAGCTGCATTTAAGAACTCAAACAAGCTATTGCATTGGGAAAATCTACTGCAAAAGACACATGTCATCTAATGTCCTGACAGCTGCTTCCATTGGCATCGATTGTAGAACCAAGCAACGTGAATTCTTTGGCAACCTCAATCTTCTCTCCACTTATTGTGATGTTGCTCATTGGTCCAATTGTGAGGATTTTTGTTCTCTTTGTATTAGATGACATGTAGCATTGGGAAAGTCAACTGAGAAGGAACTGTATCAAGTGCTGAGAAGCAAGGATACCTCCTTGAGGACTAAGGTGCGCCTGACACAAACCATGATATTTCCAATCTCCTTGTATGCATGTGAGAGCTGGACAATGAATAAGGAAGACCAAAGAAGAGTTGATGCTTTTGAGTTGTGGTGCTGGTGAAGAATGCTGAAAGGACCATGGACTGCTAAAAGAACAGATCTGTCCTGGAGGAAGTGCATCCAGAATGCTCCATGGAAGCAAGGATGGCCAGACTTCGTCTCACCTATTTTGGTCATGTTGTAAGGAGGGACCATTCCCTGGAGAAGGATGTCATGCTTGGTAGGGTGGAGGGTCGACGAAAGAGGGGGAGGCCTTCAACGAGATGGATTGACATGGTGGCTGCGATGATGGGCGCAAGTATAGCAGGGATAGTGGGGCTGGCGCAGGATTGGGCAGTGTTTCGTTCTGCTGTGCATGGGGTCACTATGAGTCAGAAACGACTCAACGGCACTTAACAACAACAACAACAATTGCAAAAGACAAACGTGTTAAAGTGTACTTTGAAGACTAAAGTGCACCTGACCCAAGCCATGGTATTTTCAAAAGCCTCATCTGCATATGAAGTCTGGACAATTCATAACAAAAACTTGAGAAGAATTGATGCATTCAAATTGTGGTATTGATAAAAAATAGTGAAAATTTCATGGACTGTGGGAAGAACGAACAAATTGGTCTTGGAAGAAGTGAAGCTGGATGCTCCTTAGAAGTGAGAATGGCCAGACCTTGTCTCATATGCTTTGGTCATGTTATCAGAAGTGATCAGTTCCTGGAGAAGGATATCACGCTTGGTAAAGTAGAGTCAGCAAAAAAGGGGTAGGCCTCCCATGTAATGTGTTGAGATTGTACCAGCAAAAAATGGGGTTGAGCATGGCAAAGATTGTGAGGATGGGGCAGAACCAGACAGTATCTCATTCTGTTGTACCTAGGGTCATTATGCATCAGAACCAACACTCTGGCAAATAACAAAAACAAGAGAAATACTAAAGGAAACAAAAAATATATTTTAAAGGGATTCATAGTACTACAAGTTTTAAAAGATTCCCCAAATAAATTTATTTTAATCAAAAAATGTTTCATCCTCGGGAGGTTCAATAATAAATAGTAGGTGGTATTTGGTTCAACATTGTGTGAATGTATGTGTACTTTAATCATTTCAGATACTTAAATTGAACTTAGAGACAAAGCATTACAAATTTTTTTTTTCTTAGTTAGTTATATTGGAAAATTTATTGTTGTTAGTTTCCATTCAATTGTTCCAAATCACAGTGCCCTTATTTATAACAGAATGAAACATTGTCCAATCCTGTAGCATCTTCATGATCTTAGATATGTTTGAACTCATTGCTGAGACTGTTGTATGAATCCATCTCTACGAGTATTTGCTACTTTTTGCTGACCTTCTGCTCTTCCAAACATAGTGTTCTTTTCTAGAGATTGCTCTTTCCTGTTGATGTGTCCAAAGAAAACAAGATGAAATCTCACCATCCTCATTTCTAAGAAGCATTTTGGTTGAATGTCTTCTAAAGAGATTTGTTTGTTCTCTGGCAGTCAATACACTTGGCCAAAATCACAATTCAAATTCCTTAGTTCTTCTTCTACCTTCTTTTTTCATTGTGCATGTTTCATATGCAGAGGAGGCAATTGATAAAAACCATGGATGGGTCATTAAAGTGACATCTTTGTTTTTTAGAACTCTACAAAGTTATGCATCAGATTTGCCCAATGCAGTATGTTGTTTGATTTCTTGACTGCTACTTTCATGAATATTGATTGTTGATCTGTTGTTATTATGTGCCGTTGAGTTGGACCTGACTCATAGCAACCCCTCCTTCAGTTTCTGAGGCAGTATCACTACAGAGCTATCAACCTTCCTTCCTAAGAGTGGCTGGTTGGTTTGAACCACCAGCCTTCTGGTTAGCAGTCAAGTGTACAATTAAATCCTAAAAATTTCCAACATTTTCTCCATTTATTATGAAGTTTTATCTATTCAGCTTATGAAGGATTTTTGTTTTATTTATGTTTAAGTGTAATCCATGCAGAAGGCTGTGGCATTTTACCTTCATCAATAAGTACTTCAAGTCCTCTTTATTTCTGGCAAAGTTATATCATCTGCATGTCACAGGTTATTAAATATATTCCCTCCACTCTTGATGCCACATTCTTCTTCATATTGTTTGGCTTCTCAGATTAGTGCTCAGCATATAGATTAAATAAGTAGAATAAAAGTATACAACCTTACTGCACATAATTTCCAATTCTGAACCTGCAGTATCCTCTTGCTTTGTTCAAACAATTGATTCTTGATCTATGTACAGATTCTGCATGAGTACAAGCAAATGTTCTGCAATTATTCTGGTGAAAGAAAAAAAAAAAAAAAGACTTGGTTAAATGTAATTTATGCAGGAAGTGAAAGAAATGAGATAGTGAAAAGAGAAAAGGTAACCAAGGATGTTTTAATTAAAAGGGTCACTATTGTGAACACCAGTAGTTCAATCTTCTGAAGTTCCTTGAAGGAATACTGTAAAATATATTGCAGACTTATTTCCTTGAGAGGTAGGAAAGTTGAGTAATGTATCCAACAACTCTCACCTTTCATTAACTAAGGATTGTCCCTGGGATGTTAAATCCCAGGACTTGAGTTCTACCCTATCCTAGGGTTGAGCAAACCTCCATGGCTCCAGAGAAAGATACTTGGAAGAGAGCAGAAAGATGTGGGCTCTTGAGGAGGGAAGACTTCAGCATACACAGGGAATGCCCAGTGAAACAACAGATGAACTTCCAGATGGGCTGAGAGAATACGCTCAGAGCTGAGAAATCAGAGCATATGGTCAACAATTAAATGAAGTGCTATAGTTAAACATTAATAATAGAAGTGAACATAAGTGTTATAAATTATGATAATATAAAAATCTAACACAAATTGGAAAATGGAAGAAGGGAAAGCAAAAATTGATTTACAGTAATAAAACCAAGTGTGAAAGAACTAAAGTATATAGCAACAAATAACTGAATAATGGGTAGATGGAAGGAAAAGTAGGAGGTAATATTGGTGCCCACTCTTCTGTGTTGGTAAGTCTGGAATATCAGAACTTCCATCTATGGTTGGTGTGTCCATAGATAGAGAATTAGATACAAAATTTTATCTTATAATGGTAACACTCAGATTGATTAAACTTAAATTATTAAATAATTATTAAATTTTTAACCCTGATATTCTTGGAGAGTTGGATTGGATCTAAGAATTATGAAGCTAGAAGACAATTTATTTTCAATTTATCTAATTATTTCCTAAAATCATTCATGTTCATTAATTTAATACATTTTTCAAAAAAGTAAAAACTAAAACCAAATTCACTGCCATTGAGTCGGATCTGACTCAGAGTGACCCCTCTTTGGGTTTCCGGGCAGTATCACTGTGGAAGTAGATTGCCCAATCTTCCTTCTCAGGAATGGCTGGTAGTTTGAACCACCAGCCTTCTGGTTAACAGTCAAATATCTTAGGCACTATGCTACCAGAGCTCCTTCAAAAAAGTAAAGGAGAGGTATAATGAGAAACGTAAAATATGTAATGGCACATTATCTGAAAAGGACAAAGATTAAGTTGTCATATGCTTTCACAATTTATAGTCCCAAACTTTGCATATGTTATATAGGTCACAATGTTTCAAACAATTTCTATGTATGAAAAATGACCCAAACTTAGTAAGTTGGGTTTTAATTTATAAATGTATTTGATATCCTAACTTGATTCCAGAACTTTTTGTTTTCCTCTCCTCTGTGTTTATAGTAGTAATAATTTCAGATTAAAAATTGATCTGTGATACTGAAATTGGGGCACCAAACTAATTCTTTTTAAAACAATTATCATTTACTGTAGTGACACTAAAACAACTAATAAAATGGAAGGAGGTTTTCCTGATAATGATTTTGGTCAAATTTTATGTATGGTTTCCCAAAAGAGCATAGTTTTGATTGTAGAATTTATATGGAAAGTAAGTAAATAAATAAATAGACTATGAGCAGGACTGCAGTGTTCCTGCGATATTTACACTGCCTGCTGGGAAATTGCACACAGTAGGATTCAAACTAGTCATGGCACTTTCCTACCTCTTTCACTCCTGCAACTTTATTTTCTTTCTCTTATACGCAGGTGTCAGTAATACTGTGTTTTCTAAAGAGCTAAAGGGTGGTTATTTGTCCTTGGAAGGAAATGCCAACTATGGTCGTAGTAATAGGGATAGCTGAGCACTTGTCAAACGGAGAAGGAAAGCAATTTGTATTAAGCTGATGTGGAATATTATATGTTAAATGGTGAAATTATTGAGTGAGTATTTTACTTGCTCAAAAGATCAAAACACTGAAAGAAATGTGGAGTGGAAAATAGTTTTTTCTCCCTCTCTCATAGCTCTCTGTAGCATTCTTAAATCAAAGGTCACAACATTTTCCATTATAAGTTATCATAAAGTTAACACAAGCGTGCAGTTAAAAATATCAATGTGGATCAGAGAATTAAAAAAAAAAAAATCAAATGTAAAGAAGTAATTCTATCACTAACCGTCACACCTCTAACCTTCAATCCCAATCCATAAATTAAATATTTCAATTTGTTTGTATGTTGTTTTTTGCATTTCCAGTGGACAACCCTATATCTCACATTACTTGTTATGAATGTTATATATTATTTTGACACATCTATTTGAATTTTGAGAATTTACCTAATTCTATACACGACAGCTATCTTTCCTTCTTCTCTGGTAGCACAGTGCCTAAGGCACTTGACTGCTAATGGTTCAAATCCACCAGACACCCCTCAGAAGGAAGACTGGACAATCTCCTTCTGTAGTGATACCACCTCAGAAACCCAAGGAAGGATTGCTATGAGTTAGAGATGACTCGATGGCACACAACAACAGCAACAACAACAACATTCTATTTTCAGGTTTTATATAATGATGTTATATGCCATTGAGTCAATTCTAACACCCAGTGACCCGATGTAAAATGGAACAAAAAATTACCTGGTCATGAGGTATCTATCCTCAGAATTGTGGCCTTCTTTGAGCCCATTGTTGTAGGCACTGCATCAGTCTATCTCAAGGGTCTTCCTCTTTTTTGCTGACCCTCTACATTACCAACCATGATGTCTTTCTCTAATGAGTGGTCCCTCTTGATAACTTCTCCAAAGTATGTGAAAAGAAGTCTTGCTATTCTTGCTTCTATGGACCATTCTTGCTATACTACTTCCAACACAGATTTGTCCATTTTTCTGGCAGTCCATTGGGTATGCAATATTTTTTATCCACATCATAATTGAGACACATCAATTCTTCTTTGTTCTTTCTTATTCATCATCTAAATTTTGCATGCACATATTACATGCTTTTGAGTTTGTTCCCACTCCACCACAGTATGTTCAATAGAACAAAACATTGCCTTGTCTTGCACCACCCTCACAATCCTTGCTACGCTTGAGCCCATCATTGCAGCCACTGTGTCAATCTAATTGAGGGCATCTCCTTTTTCACTGATCTTCTACTTCACTAAGCATAATATCTTTCTCCAGGGACTAGTCCCTTCTGGCAACATGACTAAAGAACTTGAGATGAAGTTTCCCCATTCTCACTTCTAAGGATCATTCCAGCTGTACCTTTTCCAAAACACATGTTTTTCTTTTTTCTGGCACTCCTGGTACTTTCAATATTGATCACTAACACCAAAATTCAAATACATCAATTCTTTGGTCTTCCTTCTTTATTATCCAGCTTTCACATGTATATAAGGCTGCTGAAAAGATGATGGCTTGGGTCAGACCCACCTTAGTTTTCCAGTGACGTCTTTGCTCTTTAACAGTTTAAAAGTTTAAAGAGATGGATGTTGTTGTTGTTGTTGTTATGTGCTGTGGAGTCGGACCTGACTCATAGCGACCCCTCCTTGGGTTTCCAAGGCAGTATCACTACAGAAGTAGATTGCTCAACCTTCCTTCCACAAAGAGATGGATAGACAGGCTGAATGATCAGTGTGTGTAGACAAAAGGGACTAGACCCATGACCATATATAAGGTAGCAGATGGTATTTCTACATACATATTTGTATGCACTGTAAGAATGTCCAAATACTTAATAGAGCTAATAAGAGGCAAAGTTATGACAACTTCTTGGCCACAGCCAAGCACCCTGAGGGAGCAAATAATTAAATAATAATAATAATAATTTAAAGAGGTCTTTTGTAGCAGATTTGTCCAGTGAAATATATCATTTTTCCTCCTGACTACTGTTTCCGTGACCATTCATGTAGATCCAACAGAGGTGATCCTGGACAACTTCAAACTTTTCTAAATTTATCAGGAGGTTGTTTGTTGGTCCAGTTGTAAGAATTTTAGTTTTCTTTATGTTGAGATGTAATCCATGCTGAAGACTATAATCTTTCATTTTCATCAGTAAGTGCTTGATTTTCATCAAGTGCTGCGAGTCTTCTTTACTTTCAGCAAGCAAGGTGGTGTCATTTGCATATCACAAATTTTTAATGAGTTTTCCTCCAATCTTGATGTCACATTATTCCTCATATAGTGCAGCTTTTGGATTATTTGCTCAGCATACAGATTGAATAACTATGATGAAAGGATACAATCATTATGTACACCTTTCATGATTTTAAACCATGCAATATCTCCTTGTTCTGTCCAAACGACTGCCTCTTGGTCTATGTATAGTTTCTTCATGAACATAATTAAATGTAATGGAATTACCATTCTTCAAAATGTTAACCACAATTTGTTGTGATACACGCATTCAAATTCCTTTGCAAAGTCAATAAAACTCATGTAAACATCTTTCTGGTGTTCTTTGCTTTCAGTAAAGATCCATCTGACATCAGCAAGGATATATAGGATATCTAGCCATTATTTCATGTCCTCTTTTCAATCTGCCTGGAAATTGGGCAGTTCCCTGAAAATATACTGCTGTAACTTTTTAAAAATCATTTTCAGCAAAATTTTGCTTGCATGTGATATGGTATTTTTTGATACTTTACACATTATCTTGGATCACATTTTACTGGAAAGGACACAAATATGGATTTTTTTTCCAGTTGGTTGACCAGGTAGCTGTCTTCCAAATATCTTGCATAAATAAATGATTGGCTCCACCACTGCATCCATTTGCTGAAACACCTCTATGGGTTTTCTGTCAATTTCTAAAGCCTTGTTTTCACCAACTCCTTCAGTGCAGCTTGGACTTCTTCCTTTAATACCATTGGTTCTTGAACATATGCTACCTCCTGAAGTGATTGAACATTGACCAATTATTTTTGGTAGTGTGACTTTGTGTGATTTTTCCCATCTTCTTTTGATGTTACCTGCATCCTTCAATATTTTGCCAATATAATTGTTCACTATTGCAATACATACACATGAGGTGATTGAAAATGCCATGGCTTGGTTCAGGCACACTTTAGTCCTCAAAACGACACCTTTGCCTATAATGCATGATTTCTTGACTGCTGCTTCCACGGGTGTTGATTGTGGATTCAAGTAAAATGAATTCCTTGACAACTTCAATCTTTCTCTATTTATTATAATTGGTCCAGTTATGAGGATTTCTCATAACTTATTAGTCTCATAACTTATTTATCATAATTGGTCCAGTTATAAGGATTTCTCTTTTCTTTATTTTGAGGTGTAATCCACATTGAATGTTGTAGTCTTTATTCATAACTGTTTCAAGTGCTCTTCACTTTCAGCAAGCAAGGTTGTATCATTTCCACATCACAGGTTGTTAGGTTGTTAATGGATCTTCCTCCAATCCTGATTCTGCATTTTTCTTATACTCCAGCTTATCAGATTATTTATTCAGCATACAGAGTGAATAGTTATGGTGTAAGAATACAATAATAATACAAACTTTTTCTGATTTTAAACCATCTGGTCTTCTCTTCTGTCTGAACAATTGTCTCCTGGTCTATAAACAGGCTCTTTATGAGCAAAAATAAGTGTTCTGGGATTCCCATTCTTTGCAATGTTATCCATGATTTGTTATGATCCACACAGTTGAATGCCTTTGAGTAGTCAATAAAAGCAAATATCTGTCTGGTATTTTCTGCTTTCCACCAAGATCCATCAGACACCAGCTCTGATATTTCTTGTTCCACACCCTTTTCTGTATGTGTCTTGAATTTCTGACAGTTTCCTGTTAATCTACTGTTGTAACCATTTTTAATGGTATTGTTCTATAATTTCCACATTCTGTAGATGACCTTTCTTTGGAATGGGCCCAAATATGCATCTCTTCCAGTTAGTTTGCCAAATAGATGTCTTCCAAATTTCTTGGTGTAAGGGATAGAGCATCTCCACTCATTTGATGAAATATCTGAATTGGTATTCTTTAAATTCCAGTAGTTTTTTTTTTTTTTTTTTAGCCAGTGCCTTCGGTGTGATTTGGACTTCTTCCTTTGATACCATCACTTTTTGATCATATGATACCTCCTGAAATGTTTTAACATTGGCCAATTCTTTTTGGCACAGTGACTCAGTGCATTCCTTCCATTTTCTTTTGTTGCTTTCTGCATCGTTCATTGTGTTTCCTGTAGAATCTTTCAATAGTGCAAGTCAAAGCTTGAATTGTTCTTCATTTCTTCAGCTTGAGAAATCACTAGTACATTTTTCCCTTTTGAATTTCTAACTACAAATCTTTCCACTTTCCATTATAATGATTTATTTTGTCTTCTTGAGTTCCCCTTTGGAAATTTCTGTCCAGCTCTTTTGCTTCATCATTTCTTCCATATTCTTTTCAAGATACTCTAGATTCTGGAACATGTTTTAGAGTCTCTTCCAACATTCACATTTTTTTTTCATTTTCTATCTTTTTAATGGCCATTTGCTTTCTTCATGTATGATGTCCTTGTATCATCCCATAACTTATCTGGCCAGTGAAAATCTTATGAGTAGCAACAGGACATTGTTTTATATAATGCCAGAAGAGGAGTCCCTCAGTTTAGAAAGAGCCCAAAATATGTCTGGGAAAGAGCTGAATCCTCAAAGTAGAGTTGATCCTAATGGCATGGGTGGATCAAAGGTTTCTGGATTTTCATTTGCTGATGTGGCATGGCTCAAAATTAGAATAAAATGTATAATGATCAATATCTTATGCATTAGTGAACTGACATGGACTGGTATTGGCTATTTTGAATAGGAAAATCATATAGTTTACTTTGCTGGGAATGGCAAATTGAAGAGGAATAATGTCATATTCATTGACAAAAAGAACATTTATAGATTTATTCTGAAGTACAAAGCTGTCAGTGACAGGATAGTATCCGTACGTATAAAAGGAAGACCAATTCATAAGAATGTTATAATCACTAAAGCCAAAGATGAAGATACAATAAATTTGTACCAGGTCTTCAGTCTAAAACTGATCAATCATGCAATCAAGATGCATTAATAGTTATAGGCAATTGAAAACGAAAGTTGGAAACAAAGAAGAAGGATTGATAGTTGGAAAATATGACATTGGTGAAGAAACAATGCCGGAGAATGCATGATAGAATTTTGCAAGAACAAGGACTTATTTGTTGCAAATGCTTTTTCTCTAGAATTTAAATGGTGGCTATATACATGGGCTTTGCCAGATGGAATACACAGGATACAGAATAAATGTGCCTAAGTATATTTATATTCTTAAAATTTACATTAGATATCCATTTTCTATATTGTCATTTAAAAAAGTAATCCTTGATCACAAATAAGAGGACTAACTTTTCACTCTTATTCTCTCTCATGCACTTTTATCTATCAACTCCTATCAGCTCTCCCTGATATTAAAAGGTTTTCATAGCCAACTTATAGACATGCAGACCTATATTGTATTTATATAACTGAATCATCTTCATATTTAACTCGCCTTAACTATAAATTCATCATAAAAACCAAAAACACAGAAGGTAATTTTGTGATTTGATCCAGTTTTGCCTTAAAATACCTCAAATTAATTACAAATTGTGCAATACCATTGTTTATGTAGTCCTGCACAATAATATATACATGTGCATGTAAAATGAATACATTGATGTAAAAGGTGTAATGCCAGAGAAATGTGATGCTGAAATTAAATTCTTCGAGTTTTTTTTTTTTTAAATGCTAAGGAACAGTCCAATTGATTAGTGAATATTTCTATCTGCTGACTTTTGCTATTTGTACATTTTATTTTTTTCTTATGTAGACAAATCAATGCCTCTAATTTTCCATAGGTCTTTAGTTATTTCATCAAGACTTCTTTCATGACTATAAAAGAAGTGATCATCATATATTTGTTTTATCATGTGGACATGATATCTCTTCATCATTGTTTGTTAAAAATATAATACTATTCATAGTTTTCTTTTGTTTGTTTTACTGTATTTTCCACCAGTGTACATTTATATTCAGACAAAATTGAATATGTTTTATGAGTCTACACTCTGAATTGAATGACCAATATTATTGCTATCTTTTTTTCTCTTTTCATATCATGTCATAAAATTTAGACAAATTCAGTGTAACCTCGATATGATGATACTCTATGCATACTCTATGCCATTGTTATTGTTGTTGCTATGTGCTGAGTTGGACCCAACTCATAGTGACCCTCCTTAGGTTTCTGAGGTGGTATCACTGTGGAAGTAGATTGCCAACCTTCCTTCTGAAGAGTGGCTGGTGGGTTTGAACCGTCAGCCTTCTGGTTAGCAGTCAAGTGCCTTAAGAATTATGCTATGAGAGTGCTATACTCAGGGCAATACAATGTCTGATTTTGTTGACTGCTGCTTCCAAGAGTGTTGATTGTGAATCCAAGTAAAATGAAATTTTTGACAATGTCAATCTTTTCTCTATTTATTGTGATGCTGCTTATTGGTCCAGTTGTGAGGATTTTTGTTTTGTTTATGTTGTGGTGCAATGTACACTGTGGACTATAGTCTTCAATCTCCATAAGTAAGAGTTTCAAGTCATTTTCATTTTCAGCAATCAAAGGTGTGTCATCTGCATATCAGAGTTTGTTAAGGAGTCTTCCTCCAATCCTGATGCCACATTCTTCTTCATATAGTCCAATTCCTGAGATAATTTGCTCAGTTGTTGTGTTGTTAGGTGTCATCAAGTTGTTTCTGACTCATAGTGACTCTATGCACAGCAGAACGAAACACCACCCAGTCCTGAGCCAGCTCCACAATTCTTGCTACACTTTAGCCTATAGTCGCCACCACCACATCAATCCACCTCGCTGCGGGCCTTCCCCTCTTTTGTCAACCCTCCACCTTACCAAGCATGACATCCTTCTCCAGGGAATGGTTCTTTCTGACAACATGACCAAAGTATGTGACATGAAGTCTTCCCATTTTTGCCTCCAAGGAGCATTCTGGCTGCACTTCCCCCAGGACAAACCTGTTAGTTCTTTTAGCAGTCTACAGTACTTTCAGCATTCTTTGCCAACACCACAGCTCAAAAGCATCAACTCTTCTTCGGTCTTCCTTATTCATTGCTCAGCTCTCACATTGAAAATACCATGGGTTGTGTCAGGCACACCTTAGACCTCAAGGAGGCATCTTTGCTCTTCAGCGTTTGAAAGAGATCCTTTGCGGCAGATTTGTCCATTGCTTATACATCCGTCTGATGTCTTGACTGCTCCTTCCATTGGTGCTGATTGTAGAACAAAGCAATATGAAGTCTTTGACAATTTCAATATTTTCTTCTGTTATCATAATGGTGCTTATAGGTCCACTTGTGAGGATTTTTTTTTCTTTATATTGAGATATAATCTATACTGCCGATTGTATTCTTCAATCTTCATTAGTAAGTATTTCAAGTCATCCTCACTTTCAGCAAGCAAAGTTGTGTCATCAGCCTCTTGGAGGTTGTTAATGATCCTTCCTCCAATCCTGATGCCACATTCTTCTTCATATAGTCCAGCTTTTCAGATTATTTACTCAGCATACAGATTGAATAAGTATGGTGAAAGGATACAACCCTGACACACTCCCTTCTTGCTTTTAAACCATGCAGGATTCCCTTTTTCTGTTTGAACGACAGCCTCCTGGTCTATGTACAGGTTCCTCATGAGTACAATTAAGTGTTCTAGAATTCTCATTCTCAATGTTATGTACAATTTGTTATGATCCACACAATCAAATGCTTTTGCATAGTCAATAAAACACAAGTAAACATATTTCTTGTATGCTTTACTTTGAGCCAAGTTCCATCTAACATCAGCATCTAACATCTAACATCTTTGCTCAGTATACAGATTGAATTGAGTATGGTGAAAAGATACAACCCTGACACACACCCTTCCTGATTTTAAGCCATGCAGTATTCCCTTGCTTCATTCAAAGGACAGTCTCCTAGGCTATGTGCAGGTTCCTCATGAGCATAATTAAGTGTTCTGGTATTCCTATTATTTGCAATGTTATCCATAACTAGTTATGATTCACACATTCAAGTGCTTTTGCATAGTCAGTAAAACACAAGTAAACATCTTTCTGGAATTTTTTGCTTTTAGATAGGATCCATCTGACATCAGCAATTCCACCTCCTCTTCTGAATCCACTTGGATTTCTGGAAGTTACTTGTCAATATATTGCTTCAACCATTTTTTAATTATCTTCAGCAAAATTTTATGTGCATGTGATATTAATGATATTGCTTGAAAATTTTTATATTATGTTGGATCACCCTTCTTTTGAATGGGTACAAATACAGATCTTTTCCAGTCAGTTGGCCAGGTAGCTGTCTTTAAATTTTCTTGGCTTAGACGAATAAGCGTCTACAATGTGTCATGTCTTTGTTGAACATCTCATTGAGTATTCCATTCATCCTGAGGCCTTGTTTTCAGCCAGTTCATTCAGTACAGACCATATAGTAAGCACCTATTTAACAAATATCAGAAGGAAAGGAAATGAATATCTGTGTGTACGTACGTGTGTGTATATACAGTGGGTACACCATATGCAATCTGAAAATATTCACGAATCTCTGGGAATTTAGTAGAGCTAAAACAAAGTCAATGCCTACTTTACAGATCTTTGTTTCAAAACTACCAGAAATTTTCCAAGAAAAACTGTCAAACTCAGCAAAAATTACTCTTGCAATCAAAACTGAGTGGCTTTCCAAATTTGCTGTATAAGTTTGTTTATTGTTATTTAATAGCATTTTAAATATATTTTGCAGCCCCATATTTAACATCAATTTTATAAAATGTAGTGTTCTGTTTTTTAAAACTGAAACATCATAATTTGAAAGAATGCATTATCCCCTCTATGGTTAATAAAATAATAAAAAAAAAACCTCCAGACACTGAGTATTGGAAACATTCTCTGGATTCTAGGTGGAGGTCTCTCACTAGTGGGCTTCAGTGCAGCCTTAGAAGCCTGGAAGCCTTAAACTGGCCATTCAACCCTGAAGGGGTCACTATGAGTTGAAAGCAACATGACAGCAATGGAATATGAGTGTGTGTGTATGTATATGATGGATATGTGTATATATGTACATATATGTATGTATATATACATAATGTATGTGTATATATATTAGAGAGAGAAAGAGATGCTAGGAATATATCCTTCCTTTGGGTATGTTACTTCAGACAATTTACCAGTGAGTCAAAAATGTACTAATTTTGACAGGGGCCCAGATCAAGAGAAGGCTCTGCAATAAATACAGGCTGCCTCGCAAATGTCCTTATCACTTGGGCCATATGATCCAGTTGATCCAATGGTGTTAGAAGTGTCAGTGGAATATAAAAATGCTATTTGGTGTATTTATTTGGTAGATCCTTATTGGTGAATCATAGCACAAACCCTTGTGATTTTACAGCAAAGCCCTGCCATCTTCTGTAGATAACTATTGTCCTTTTCAGAAAGAGCTTTGATTTGTTACTGAGCCTTAATAGAGACTACGTGCTTAACCATGGGCCACAATATTACCATGTGGCCTAGGCTGCCCATGATGAGCTGGGCATTTTCTGACCCACAAAGCCATGAAGTTGGACATGTACAGCAGCATTCCATCATCACGTATTTTTGAGCAACTGTTGCTCCTGATTTGCTCTAGAAAATGAGATCTAACAGTGACATTTTGAAGAGTAGATTATAAAATTGAAAATCTGTGAGTAAACATCTGATAATGACATCATCAGTAAATTACTCACTTTCATATTGTGTGCAGTACATATTACTAATGATAAGATATATAAAACAAAACAAAAATGAACAATTCTAAAGTATGGTTTATCATAACTTGAATACATCATTAAGTTGGGGACTACCTGTACATCAAATATTTTTGTTTACTTCCCTCCTTTATCCCATTACATATTATAAAATACAAGATGCAAAATGGCTTAGTACATTTCAATTGCACACACATTAGTTTTTTTTTCAAAAAGAATACATACACTTTTTCTCTCTTCTATAAAAAGATGTCAGTGAAATAATATCCCTACAATATGTTCCTAAATTTCTTCATGGATCTGAGTCTCTATGACTCAGTGGCCTGTTTCAGACTACAGAAGGTCACATTTTTAATTACCTGATCCATATTTGATGACAGCAGGACAAGTAGTCAAAAAATGGCATTCAAAACCCTTTGTTTGTTATTGTTGTTAAGTGCCGTCAAATCGTTTCCGACTCATAGCTACCTCATGCACAGCAGAATGAAACACTGCCCGATCCCGCGCCAGTCTCACAATCCTTGCTATACTTGAGCCCATCATTGCAGCCACCATGTCAATCCATCTCATTGAAGGCCTCCCCCTCTTTCATCGACCCTCCACCCTACCAAGCATGACATCCTTCTCCAGGGAATGGTCCCTTCTTACAACATGACCAAAATAGGTGAGACAAAGTCTGGCCATTCTTGCTTCCAAGGAGCATTCTGGCTGCACTTCCTCCAGGACAGATTTGTTAGTTCTTTTAACAGTCCATGGTACTTTCAACATTCTCCATCAGCACCACAACTCAAAAGCATCAACTCTTCTTCGGTCTTCCTTATTCATTGTCCAGCTCTCACATGCATATCAGGCAATTGGAAATATCATGGCTTGTGTCAGGCACACCTTAGTCCTCAAGGAGATATCCTTGCTCCTCAGCACTTGAAACAGTTCCTTCGCAGTTGACCTTCCCAATGCTACACGTCACTAAACCCTTTGGTACAGTTTAATTTAGTGAAGATATACCTGGGAGCTACTCATAACAATAGTGGCATACGTGGAAAAGAAGGAAGGCAGGATTGGCTCTTTAACATTGCAACTTCCTCAAACTCAAAAAGAAGGCTTGATTTTCTTTACCTCTGTGTTACTTCTGGACCTTTTTTGGTGGGTGTACAAAAATCATGTTTGTTTTATTTATTAAGAAGAAATTGGACCATTCAATTTCTCTCAGAGAATCATCAGAATTATCATACTTTGGTGACAATGGAAACACTATCATAAATAGAAATAAATCAGCTTTAGAAATTAAGAGAATTAAATTAGGTTTTCTTCAACCATTAAGTTTGTGTGACAGACAGTCACTAGATTTTTTTAATTTTTTTAATTGTGATTTGAGTGAAAGTTTACAAAGGAAATTCACGCTCCATTCAGCAGTTCACATACACTTTGTCTCATGACATTGACTACAATTTACCCCCATGAAACAGATCCCCTCCCACTTCCTCCCAATAGTTACCTCTTCCCCTTGTCCATTCCTCCATGCTCTCCTATCCCCTGAGCTGTCTCCCTGTGCATAAACACCCTTTCTTTCTCCCATGATTGTTCTCTCCTAAGAGTGTATCTACCTCAGGTGAATACTCAACTCATATGCTTGTCTTTTGCTTGGCTGGAAGGCACAAGTGTGGGTTCAATTCCAAACCTGAAGGGCAGCTAGGGGCCAGAGTCTCAGTGGTTCCATCAGGCTCTATCGGATAAGCAAACCTGGTCCATTCCCCACCCCTTTATTTTTCCAAATGATTTTGAGTTTTATTCCACATTGTTCTCCCTCTCTATCCAGGATCTCTTACATAGATCCCCCTCCAAGTGGTTAACAGTGGTAACTGGACACCATCTAATTTTTCCGGTTTCATAGTCATATAGGCTGCAGATCTCATGGTGTACCAGTCGCTAGGACTAATTGTTTCCATTAGTCTTTGGTTTTCTTCATTCTTCTTTGCTCTGGATGAGGAGAGACCCATCATTGCATTTAGATGGCTGCATGTGAGCTTTTAAGATCCCAGTTACTACTCACCAAAATAGGAGGTGGAACAATGTTTTGTGTAGTATATTATGCCAATTGAGCTTGATGTCCCCTGAGACTATGGTCGCAAGCCCACAGATTTAACTACTTGGTCCTTCCGGGTAACTGGCTGTGACCAAGAAGTGACTACAAACTTGTTCCTTGTCAGCTCTACTACACACCTGGGAATACATACAGAACATAAAAATACATTTGTAGAAACAATGTCTGCCAATCCTATACATGGTCTTGAGTACACTCCCTGCTTAATAGACAAACCTAATAGTTCAGCCTGTCCACCCATCTATCCACCCATATACCCACGTTTGCTTTCACTGACAATGTAGTACTGTATGTGCAAAAGGTTCATCTTTGTTGTCTATACCTCTCATGCACCTCTCTATGTCTTGTTCCTCAATGCCACCATGTTGATCACTCACACTTGGTACATTGCTCTTCGTTTCACCCAAATCAATATTTATCTCTACCTATCTAACAGTGGTCTCCACTGTCACATCACAAGGATTTTTCCAGATCTGTCCTGAAGTACAATGCTATCAGTGATAGGATAAGGTCTCCAACAGCAGGACAAACTTGTCAGCCCCAGGGTTACAGGTGAGGAGAGACAGCTCAAGGACGCACAGAGTAGCAGGCTAGAAGAGCAGGAGAAAGGGGATAAAAGCCTTGAATCCGGACAGAAGAGCAGTTGGCCCCAGGGTTACAGGTGAGGAGAGACAACTCAGGGACACCCAGAGTAGCAGGCC
>NW_006922201.1:888660-889206 GCF_000298275.1 Orycteropus afer afer
TTTTATAGTAATGGACTAATACAATATTTGTCCTTCTGTGATTGACTTATTTCACTCAGCATAATGTCCCCCATGTTCATCCCTGTTATGTGGTGTTTTGCAGATTCTCGGTTATTCTTTGGGGTTGCATAATATTCCATTGTGTGTATTTATCATAGTTTGGTTATCCATTCCTCAGTTGATGGACACCTAGGTTGTTTCCATCTTTTGGCTATTGTAAATAGTCCTGCAATGAACATGGGTGTGAATATGTCTGTTCTTGCCATAGCCCTAACTTCTTTAGGATATATACCTACTAATGGAATTACTAGGTCCAATAGTATTTCTAATTCCAACTTTTGTAGGAATCGCCATACTGCTTTCCACAGTGGTTGTACCATTTTACAGTCCCACCAACAGTGTATGAGAGTGCCAGTTTCTCTGCATCCTCACCAGCATTTGTTATTTTTTGTCTTGTTGAACTTTGCTACAAGTGCTGGGGCAAGATGGTATCTCATTGTTTTGATTTGCATCTTTCTAATGGCTAATGATGGTGAGCATTTCTTC
>NW_006922201.1:890114-897681 GCF_000298275.1 Orycteropus afer afer
TCTTCCCTTTTGGTTTCTAACTCCATATCTTTGCACATTTCATTATGATAATTGACTTTGTCTTCTTGAGCTGCTGTTTGAAATCTTTCTGTTCATCTCTTTTATCTTGTCAGTTCTTCCCTTTGCTTTAGCTATTCTCTGTTCAAGGGCAAGTTTCACAGTCTCTTCTGACATCCATTTTGGTATTTTCTTCCTTTCCTGTCTTTTTAATGATCTTTTGCTTTCTTCAGGATGATGTTCATGATGTCATCCAACAATTCCTCGGGTTGTTGGTCATTGGTGTTCAATGCATCAAATCTATTCTTAAGACAGTCTCTAAATTCAAGAGGGACATATTCAAAGTCATATTTTGGCTCTCATGGATTTCTTTTAATTGTCTTCAAGTTGAACTTGCATATGAACAGTTGGTAGTCTGTTCCACAATCAGCTCCTGGCCTTGTTTTGACTGAAGACATTGAGCCTTTCCATCACCTCTTGCCACAGATGTAGTCAGTCTGATTCCTGTATCTTCCATCTGGCAAAGTCCACATGTATAGCCACCATTTGTGTTGTGGAAAAAGGTATTTGTAATGAATAAGTTGTTGGTCTTGCAAAATTCTGTCATGCAATCTCCAGCATTGTTTCTATTACCAAGGCCAAATTTTCCAACTACCAGAGATTCTTCTTTGTTTCCAACTTCTGTATTCCAATTACCAGTGATAACTAGCACATCTTGATTGCATGTTCGGTCAATTTTGGACTGCAGAAGTTGGTAAAAATCTTAAATTTCCTCATCTTTGGCTTTGGTGTTCGGTTCATAAATTTTAATAATAGTATTACCTGTTTTTCCTTTTTGACATATACATGTTATCCTATCACTGACAGCACTGTAATTCAGGATAGATCTTGAAACATTTTTTGGTTTGATGAGTGCCACTCCATTCCACTTCAATTTGTCATTCCCAACACAGTAGATCATATGGTTGTCTGATTCAAAATGGCCAAAACTGGTCCATTTCAGCTCATGAATGCCTAAGATATCAATCTTTAAGTGTTCTCTTTCAGTTTTGACAAGTTCCAAATTTCCTAGTTTCATACTTCATACATTCCATGTTCCATTATTAACAGATGTTTGCTGCTGTTTCTCCTCAATTTTAGTCATGCCACATCAGCAAATGGATGTCCCAAAAGCTTTACTTTATGGATATCATTAAAGTCAGCTCTATTTAGATGAGGCAGCCCTTTTCCAGTCATACTTTGAGTGCTTTCCGATATGTGGGGCTCGTCTTTTGGCACTGTATCGGACAATGTTTCAGGCTCTTCATAAAGTTGTCCAGTAATGTATCAGACAGTGTGTCTCTGCTATTCATAAGGCTTTCCCTGGCCAATTCTTTGAGAAGTGGATGGCCTTTTCCTTCTTCCAAGTCTGTCTTCTTGAAGGTCCGTTAAAACCTGTCCACCTTGGGCAACCCTGCTGGTGTTTGAAATACCAGTGGTACAGCCTACAGCCTCACAGCAGCATGCAAGCCACCACAGTACAAAAAACTGACAGACAAGTTCATTTCCCTTAGCTGTTTCAAACCTCCCTCCACTTCCTGGCCTTGCTCCTTCTTACCTTAGGGAAGTTCAACAGGCATAGTACTTGAAATTGGACTTTATTCCATTTTGTTTTATCTTTATTGTGGTGAAAACATATAGCCCAAGACATTCATCAATATAACAACTTCCACATTTACAGCTCAGGGAAATTGATGACATTTTTCATTTTGCGCCAACATTATTATTATCCTTTTCCAAAATCTTCTACCACCCTTAGTATAAACTCAATGTCCTGCAAGCAAAAGCTTCCCCTTTCACCTTTCACTAAAAATCTTTATAAAAAGGTGAAAACATTCACAGCTGTCGAGTTGGATCCAACTCATAGCGACCCCTCCTTGGGTCTCAAAGGCAGTATCACTACGGAAATAGATTGCCCAACCTTCCTTCCATGAGTGGCTGGGTCAGTTTGAACCACCAACCTTCTGATTAGCAGTCAAATGCCTTAGGCACTATGCTATCAGAGCTCCTTAATAATAATAATAATAATAATAGCTATTATTATTATCTCTCTCTCTATATCTAAACCTATCTAACAATTTTCTCTCTCCTCCTCTATCCCATACCTGGTAACCAACAAAGAAATTTCCTTCCATATACAAATGTGCCCTTGACTTTTTACAATAGTAGACAAATACAATATTTGTCCTTCTGTGATTGACTTACTTCACTCAGCAAAAACTTCCCCAAGTTCATCCACATTATGCTGTGATTCACAGATTTTATGTATTGCCTAAGGCACTTGACTGCTAACCAGAAGGCTAGCGGTTCAAACCCACCAGCCACTCCTCGGAAGGAAGGTTGGGCATTCCTACTTCCGTAGTGATACTGCCTTGGAAGCCCAAGGAGGGGTCGCTATGAGTCGGGGCTGACTCGATGGCAGATAACAACAACAACAACAACAACATGTATTCTTTAGGGTTGCATGGTATTCCATCATTTGGTTATCCATTCCTCTTTTGATGGACACTTAGGTTGTTTCTATCTCTTGCTATTGTGAATACTGCTGCAATGAAAATTGCTATGTATATATCTCTTCATGTCCTGGATATCACTTCTTTAGGGTACATACCTACTAATGGGATTGCTGGATCAAATGGTATTTCTATTTCCAACTTTTTAAGGAATTCTACTGCTTTCCACAGTGGATGTATCATTTTACAGTCCCAGCAGCTGTGTATAAGAGTCCCAATCTCTCCACATCCTTGCCAGCATTGGTTATTTTCTGTCTTCTTGATCTTTGCTATTAGTAGTGGAAAGAGATGGTATCTCATTTTTGTTTTGCTTTGCATCTCTCTAATGCCTAATGATTATGGACATTTCTTCATGTGTTTATTGACCAGCAGAATATATTCTTCAGTAAAGTGTCTATTCATGTCTTCTTTCTATTTTTCAATCAGATTGCTAGTTTTTTGATGTTGAGGTGTTGGAGTTTTCTATAAATTTTACAGATAAGTCCTTTGTCAGATATATCATTGCCATTTTTTTTTTTCCCCAAAAGAACTGTAGGTTCTCTTTTTACTCTGTTGAGAAATCTTTTGATACACATCAGTTTCCAATCTTCTAGTTTCTCTTCTGTTCTTTGTGCATTTTGGGTTATGTGTAATAGTCTATTTATGCCATAAATTAGAGTCTCAAAGATTGCCCTGTTATTTTCTTTGATGTATTTTAAAGTTTTAGGATTCACATTTAAGTCTTTGATCAATATGGAGTTAGTTTTCATGTATGTTGTGCTATATGGGTCGTGTTCCCTTTTTCTGCAAATGGATATCCAGTTTTCCTAGCACCATTTGTGAAACAGACTATCTCTTCCTAATATAATACATTTCAGCCCTTTGTCAAAGATCAGCTGACCATAGGTGGATGGATCTATTTCTGGGTTCTCAATTCTGTTCCACTGATCTAGGTTTCTGTCATTGTACCAATACCAAGCTGTTTTGATTTCAGTGGCTTTATTGTAGGTTTTGAGATCTGGAAGTGTTAAACCTCCTACTGTATTCTTCTTTAGTAATTTTGCTTATCTGAGGTCTCTTTTATTTTCATTCAAAATTATGATTGTTTTTACCATCTCCTTAAAGAATGTTAATGGAACCTGGATCAAGATTGTACTGAAGGTGTAGATTGCATTGGCTAGTTTTGACATTTTCAAAATGTTCAATCTTCCTATCCATGGGCATGGTATGTTCTTCCATTTATGTAGATCTCTTATAGTTTCTTGAAGTAGTGTTTTGTAGTTTTCTTTGTATAGGGCTTTTGTGTCCCTGGTAAGATTTATTCCCAGTATTTTGGCTTTTTAGTAGAAATTGTAAATGATATTAGTTTCCTTATTTCCTTTTCAGAGACCTCTTTGCTGGTGTAGAGGAATCCAGTTGATGTTTGTATGTTGATCTCATATCTTGCCACTATGCTAAATCTTTCAATTATTTTCAGAGTTTTCTTGCTGAATCTCTTGGGATTTCAAAGTGTAGGATCATATCATCTGAAAATATGGATAATTTTATTTCTCCCTTACCATTTGTATGCATTTTATTTCCCTTTCTTGCCTTATTGTGCTGGTTAGGACTTCCACAAAAATGTTGAATAGAAGTGGTGATAATAGGCAGCCTTATCTAGTTCCTGTTCACAAGGTGGTAGTTTCAGTCTCTCTCCATTGAGGATAATCTTAGTTGTTGGTTTTGCATATGTTGAGGAATTTATTATGTTGAGGAATTTCCCTTCTATTCCTGTTTTTCTGAGAATTATTTTCAGGAATGGCTTGTTGAATTTTATCAAATGCCTTTTCTGCATCTATTGATATGATCTTGTGATTCTTTTTCTTTATTTTACTTATGTGATCCTTTACATTGATAGTTTTTCTAATGTTCAATCATCTCTGCACACCTGGTATGAATCCCACTTGGTTCTAATACATTGTTGTTTTTTTTTTTCTTTTTTCTTTTTTTAATATGTATATTATTGGAACCTATTGGCTTGGATTTTGTTGAAAATATTTGCATATATATTCTTGAGGGATATTAGTCTGTAGTTTTCCATTTTTTCCTAGTTTTGGGATCAGGATTATGCTTGTTTCACAAAATGAATTTGGGGGATTCCATCTTTTTCTATGTTATGGAATAGTTTGAATAACATTGGTGTCAGTTTTTATCTGAATATTTGGTAGTATTCTCCAGTGAAAACTTTTGGGCTAGGACTTTTTTTGTTGTTGGTAAATTGTTTTATGACCTGTTCAATTTCTTCTTTTGTTATGGGTCTATTTGCATTTTATACCTTAATCTGTGTTAGTTTAGGTGAGTAGTGTGTGTATGTAGACATTTGTCTATTTCTTCTAGATTTTTGGTTTTATTGAGATACAGTTCTGCATAGTATCCTGATATTATACATTTTATTTCTGTTGTTTCTATTGTGATGTCACCCATTTCCTTTCTTACTCGTGTATTTTGCATCTTTCCCCTCTTTGTGTTTGTTTTGTTTGCCAGTGTTTGTCAATTTTAGTAATTTTTTAATGGAAACAACTTCCAGTCTTGTTGATCTTTTCTTTTTTGTCTATATTTTCTATTTCATTAATTTCTGCTTGAATCTTTATTATTTATTTTCTTCTGGTGATGGTAGGATTTTGATTCTTTTTTTTTTTTTCTAAGTTTTGGAGATGTTGAGTTGATGTGTGGATTTGGGCTCTTTCTTTTTGTTTGATGTATGCATTTATTGCCATAATTTTCCCTCTGATCACTGTTTTTTCTATGTCCCCCAAATTTGGTATGTTGTGTTTTCCATCTCATTTGATTCAAGGAGATATTTTATTTCTTCTGTTACTCAGTAGTTTTTAAGGAAGGTGCTATTCAGTTTCCATGTGTTTTCTCATTTTCCATTGATCTTCCAAGTATTGACTTCTAATTTTATAGCATTGTTATCTAAATAGAGACTTTGCAGTATTTTCCTGTTTTTAAATTTATTGAGGCTTATTTTATGGCCTCACATATGGTCTGTCATGGAGAATGTTCCATGTGTGCTGGAAAAAGAATGTACATTGTGCTGTTTTGGGTTAAAATGCTCTGTAAATGTCTGTAAAGTCAAGTTGAATGATTCTATTCTTTAATTCTTCTGTGTCTTTGTTGAGTTTCTTTCCAGTTGTTTTATCTTTCATTGAAAGTGGTATATTGAAGTCTCCTACTATTACTGTGTAGTCATCTATTTGCCTTTTCAATTCTGTTGAAGTCTGATATATTTATTCTGGAGCTATTTCACTGAGTGCAAATATATTTATTATGATTATGTCTTCTTTTTTAATTAATCCTTTAATCACTACATAATGTCCTGCTTTGTCTCTTATGGTTGTTTTTGTCTTAAAGTCTTTATTATCAGAAATTAATATTACCACTACTCCTCTTTTTTTATTGCCTTTGCTTGTATATCTTCTTCCAACCTTGGGATTTTAGTCTATTTTTGTCTTTGTGTCTAAGGTGAGTCTCTTGTAGACAGCATGTCCATTGATCTTTTTTTTTTTTTTTCCCAGTCTGCAACTCACTTTCTCTTGAGTTATGCATTTAATCATTTTGCCTTCAGTGTAATTATCAACAAGTAAGAATTTGTTGATGTCAATTTTTTATGTATTTTTTTTGTGCTTTGCTGATTTCTTTCTTCCAGATAATTTTCTGTGCTGACTTCATTCTGTTTATGATTTTTTTTTTAATTTTGTTTGTTGCTATAGTCTTAGTATTTGCTAAATATTTGTGACTCTCTTCCCTTGTATTTTGATACAATGGTTCATTATTTTTTCTTTGAGGTTACACCATGTTTTATAATTTCTCCCCAAGTTTAAAACAGTCTGTTCTCTCTTGCAATTCTCCTGACTTCCTCACCATTTAGAAGTTCTGTACCTACACTATATATTCCCTCTTTTTGGCTTGCAGTTGCCACGATTTACCAACTGATATATCTGGTTACTTGTTTACAGTCTTACAAGTTTTTTTTTTCCACTTTGGGTACTTCTGTAATTGGTTGGTTTCTGGGTTATGTCTTCATGTGTATTAATCACTGGCTGCTGTCTGTTGTTGGTTCTCTGTGCAAAGAAGTCTCTTTACCATCCCTTGTAAGGTTTGACTGGTTTTTACAAATTGCCTTAATTTCTGGTTATCTGGAAATGTTCTGGTTTCACCAACATATTTGAAGGACAGTATTGCTGGGTATATAATTCTTAATTGAATTCATTTTTTTTTTTTTTTTTTCCTTTCCAGGTTTTATATATATTATCCCATTGCTTTCTTGCCTCCATGGTTTATGTTGAGAAATCAAAGCTTAGTCTTATTGGTTTCCCTTTGTAAGTTTTTGTTTTTCTCATGCTGCTTTCAGGATTCTTTTATTGTATTTTGTTTTGAGTTTGATTATGATATGTCTTGGTGATTTCTTTTGGACTCCATCTTGTTTGGGGTTCTTTGAGCTTCCTGAATGGATATCTTCTCATCTTTCATCATGTTAAGGGAATTCTCTTCCAGCAAATCTTTGGTATTTTTCTCTGTGGTTTTGTTTGTCCTTTCCTTTTCTGGAATTCTGATTACATGTAGCTTATTAATCTGTGATATCCCACATGGATCTTAGGCTTTCTTTATTTTATTTTGGTCTTCTTTCTGATTGATCTCTTAACAAAGTAATATTAAGGTTTTTGTCATCATCAATCTCATCAATTCTGTCTTTCATTGATTCAGTTCTACTTTTTTGCCCATTAACTGTGGTATCTATTTCTGAAATTATAGTATTAATCTTCCAGATTTCTATTTGTTGTTTTTCTATGGTTTCTAATTTTTTGTTTGTTGTGTCAGTTTGTCCTTATATTGTTTTCCTAAATTTTCTTTGAATTTTACCTGTGTTTTCCTTAATTTTGTCAGTGTTTTCCTTGATCTGTCTCTCAATCCATTAAAGGTACCTAAACATAATTTGTTTGTATTCTTTATAAGACAGTTTCAAAGTTGCTTCTTCTTCAGGGATGTTTTCTGGGTTT
>NW_006922201.1:898314-904975 GCF_000298275.1 Orycteropus afer afer
AAAAAAAAAATCCCTACAATATCTGAGGGAGGGATGAGAAAAAAGAACAAGAGTAAAAGAACAGCAAAGAAAAAGTATGAAAGCTGCAAAAAATAAAAAATAAAAACAAGGGATGGGAAAAAGTAAAAGAACATCAGAAAGAAAATAGAAGGGACCAGGGAAAGGGAAGAGGAAAAAAAAAAAAATTGGAAAAAAAAAGAACAAGAGGAAAAGAACTAAAAGGTGGAGAAAATAATAATTTTAAAACAAACAAACAAAAACAAAACTTAGGGAAGGCAGAGCAGGGCACCCAGGATCTGCCAGAGCAGAGCACAAAATGGGATGGAATTCTTGTTTGTCCAGAATGTGGGTGGAAGTGTTTACTAAGAGTGTGTGTGGTATAAGAGTTATAAGAGGAATATCACGTTTTTTTACTTATTAACCTCCAGCGTGATTGTACATAGTATCCTTGGTAAGTGGAACCTACTTTTGAGTTGCTGCCTTGATCATAGTTCTGCTTGAACATTTTCACAGTGGCTGCTTCCTCAGGACAGCTGGCAGTCCACAAATCTGTTTCCTTTGCTGTTTTACTTTCTAGTTGTTAACCACCAGTGGAGTTGCCCATGAAGTCCTTGGTGAGCAGAGCTGATTCTTAGGTTGCTGCCCAGATTGGAATGCCACTTCTAAATATTGAAATTGGCCATGCCATCTGGACAGCTGCCAGTCCACAGCTCCATTTGTCTTCTTGTTCACTGTTTTTACTCAGGTTCTTTTACTAGCTGGTATTTAATTCACTTTATCCTTTTCTTCAAAGCTCAGAGTTCCAGGATTATCTTCTGTAGGTGTTTCAATTGGTTTCTCATTTCTTTGTTGCAGATGGCCTATGTAAATTGTCTGACTATTTTGCCATCTTGCCAAAGTCATTCCATTTTTAAAAATATTTATTGAGTACATACTAATTGCATAATACTTTTAAAATGTAATATGCACTGAGTCATGAAGCATGTCTATAAATATCTTGTCTTCATTTGGCTCACATTCTAGTTGGGATAGATAAACAGGTCACCTAAATGTTTATTTAAGTTGTCCAAACCCAGCCAAATTCACTGTCATTGGGTTGATTCCAACTCATAGCAACCTTTTTTGTGTTTCTGAGGCAGTATATCTTTCTGGAAGTAGATTGCCCAGTCTTCTTTCCATGGAGTGGCTGGTGGGTTTGAACCACCAACCTTCTGATTAGCAGTCAAATGCTTTAGGAACTATGACACCATAGCTCCTTATTTAATTTGACAGGCCATGAGAACTGCTATGAAGGAAGTAAATTTAGGTAAGGAAGACAGAGAATCTTGGGAATACAACTTAAGTGGGTGCATAGTGTAAATATTTTAATAAGCTGATATTTAAACAGGTACCTAATGAATTAAGTAAGAAAGTCAGGAAAATATTTAAACAAAGTGGATTCTAGACACAAACAAGAGGCATATGGCTGCTTTTTGAATTTGAGGAATTGCAGATATATTAATGTCATTGAAACAAATGAAATCTAAAAAGGGAGATACTAGGAATGGGGCAGTTTCATGGTAATTGTAGTGCTTCATGGGTAATTTTAGATTTTAACTTTCACTCTGAGTGAGATGGAGAGCCTTAGGTAGATTTTGAGGGGAAAAAAAAATAATAATAATCAAGCTTCACTATGGTCATGCATCATTATCAAAGGAACATCATTATAAAGGAACAGATCCGGAAGCAAGAAGACCAGTTATTAAGTTATTATATTAAGTATGGTATAGAAAGACAGTGTCATTGACTTTTTTGACTACTATGGTAGTCACGGTGGTGGTGGTATGAAGCATTTGAATCTGAATATATTTTGTAAGTAAATCTGAGTGACTGGATGTTGAGGGTCAGAGGAAAAGAATATTCAAGAGTGACTCTAAGATTTTTTGATTAACCTGTTGTTAGGTGCCTATGAATCTTTTTTTTTTTTTTTTGACTAAATGGCTGTGAAATAAATTTGTGATTTGCATAGAGAAGAAAATGGTAAAGCAGTAAGATTCTGAATGTAAATCAGAGGTGCAGTTATGGACATTGTAATATCTGATTATAATAAATTAATAATCTAATTTTGATAAGTGTTAGATATTCAAGTACATATGTTAAGTAGTTACAGGATATGTGCCAGTATATTAGAAAGAATTCTTGTCTGAAGATATTAGAATAAATTAGATCACCTAATGTATGAGTGTACTTTAAGAAATAGAAAATTCAGGAGATGGTTTTGAATCACATCAATATTTAGATGTTTGGAAAATAAGATTCTAGACAATATTACCAGTGAAGCAGGGAGATATTTGAAGACCTAAGTTGAAGAACCTTTTTCTGGAAGGAAAAATTAATCATTTGTGTAAAATATGGCTGATAAATCCAATACAATGAGAAATTAAAGTTGTCTGTTGAGTTAAATAATAAGGAGACTACTGATGACCTGGGGTGTTTTCAACACAATGATCAGGATGAGAAGTTCACTGGAGCAACTTTCAAAAGAGGCGTAGAAGAGGAAGTGAAGACAACTACTTGGGGAATTATACTCTAAAATAGAAAAGAAAAATTGTTTCAGGGTGGAAAATAATTATTGGAATGACTTTTTTTTTCCTTTTTTTAATGCAAGGTATGAGGTATTTATACTCAAGAAAATTATAAAGAATAAATAATTTTAATGATGTTGGAGAGGATTTTGTTGAATAAGAGAGAATGAATATGATTCAGTGCAAAACTGGAAAAATTAGTCCTAAGTCTACACAACAAATTACTGAAAATAATACAAAGATATAAGGTAAAATATATGGGAGAATGTATCATTGGATAAATATGTTGGGAAAAGAAATACAGAAGATCTTTTCTACATGCTACTATTTTCTTACCAAAACATGGAGGATTAGGTGATTAGATGAGATTGCAGAAGGGTAGAATATTTTGGTGTAATTTAAAGCACCAGGCCACCTTCACTTGTGCCCCATGCTGTTTTTCTCTAACTGTACATCTAAAGTGCCTACAAGGATCTTTTAGTAAGATTTTAAAAAAACAATCGATGCCAATAGAAGCAGCAGTCAGGACATTAGACGATGTGTAGCATTGGGAAAGTCAACTGCGAAGGAACTGTTTCAAGTGCTGAGGAGCAAGGATATCTCCTTGAGGACTAAGGTGTGCCTGACACAAGCCATGATATTTCCAATTGCCTGGTATGCATGTGAGAGCTGGACAATGAATAGGGAAGACCGAAGAAGAGTTGATGCTTTTGAGTAGTGGTGCTGGTGAAGAATGCTGAAAGGACCATGGACTGCTAAAAGAACTAACAGATCTGTCCTGGAGGAAGTGCAGCCAGAATGCTCCCTGGAAGCAAGAATGGCCAGACTTCTCTCACCTATTTTGGTCATGTTGTAAGAAGGGACCATTCCCTGGAGAAGGATGTCATGCTTGGTAGGGTGGAGGGTCGACGAAAGAGGGGGAGGCCTTCAAGGAGATGGATTGATACGGTGGCTGCGATGATGGGCTCAAGTATAGCAGGGATTGTGGGGCTGGTGCGGGATGAGGCAGTGTTTTGTTCTGCTGTGCATGGGGTCGTTATGAGTTGGAAACGACTCGACGGCACTTAACAACAACAACAAAAAAAAAACAATAAATAGATAAAAATTGTGAGTTTTATTTAGAGAAATTCATAAGCTATTAAAATATAAATTGCTATTTTTATTTTGTAGGTTGGATAATCATGGACTTAGATTTCATTTCTACTAATAACATTATTAAAACATCTTTGAAGAGAAACTATGGACATTGGTTTTGGGCTGCCTATTATTTGATTGGTATGGAATGAATTAGTTTTCTCCACTGTGAACGAGATAATAAAGGCAGGGTGGAAACTAAAACACTTTGTGCATCTTCCTCTAGAAAGAAGATATAGCTCCTTCTGACTCTTCCTCCTAGCAATTACAATGCAAAGTGATAACTGTTATGAATTAGATAGAAATGCACATTTTAGTTATAGATGAGTAAATTGAACAGAATTAAGCAAATATTTAGTTAAAAGCCTTTGTCCCTTTGTCTCTCAAAAATTTTTGTTCTTTTCTTTTTTAATCATTTTTGCTGTTCAACTGGGTGAAAGCAAAAGAAGCAAAGCAATGCCCAAGTGACAATCAGAGCTGAACTCAGATTGTCTAGCTGACGGGATGCAGATTCTTTTAAAATGTTTTGGTTCCACTGCCAGGACTAGCCTGCCTTTGGCTGCTAGAATACCACTGCTTTATTTCAATTTGATTTCAATTGGCAGCTCTGCAGAGGCTATCTTATCAACTAGAGAACTACTGAGTTATGTAAATCTCAGTGACGTCAATGATAGTGACACCCACTTTCTTTAATTAACTGTTTGATGAGCAGGAAGCAAAAGTTAGTGATAGTAATATGTATTATTAGTAAAACAGGTAGAACATAAAATAACTACTGCTTAGTTTGGTTACCAAGCAGTCCTGGTGGCTCAGTGAATAAGCACTAATTTGCTTACTAACCAAAAGGCTGGTGGTTTGAACCCACCAGCTGCTCCACAGGAGAAAGATGTGGAAATCAGCTCCAGTCTGCTTCCATAGAGATTTATAACCCTGGAAACTCTGTGAGGTAGTTCTATTCTGCCTATAGGGTTGCTACGAATCAGAATCAACTTGTCAGTGGTTTTTCATTTTATATTCAATTTGGTTAAGACATGGCATCTGATATGCTTCTTTTGTTTAAATTAATGTCTTTTTAGTTTAACTTCTGTTACTTAATTGATACTGTGTTACTCTTATTTAAGTGTCATTTTTAACATAGGATATACATTATTTTCATATAATTCTTATGTATATTAAATATATATTCCATTTCAGCCTCTAGAATTATTATAATTATTGGCTAGAATTACTATAATTATTTAATCAATCAGTCCACTATTACTTAAATTATCTTTGAAGTTTAACATAGCCTGGTAGAGATGTTTAAAATATTAACGATCATTTCTATATGCTATGTATTGTGGTGAAACAATTATGTGAAGAATTGTGTGAAGAAACCAGTGTAAGTAACCTCAAATTTACCTCAAAAAAAACTTGGTTAGTTTTAAAAATAAACAGCAAAAGAAAGAAAGAAAGAGAAAAAAAAAAAACTAAATCAATGACAATCATACACCCAACTGAACTTATACTAATTTTTATTAGTTTATCCTTAAATTCATAGATTAATCTTGGGAAGTTGCCATATGGCAATCATTTGTTTCATTTTATTTTCTGTTTAATCCCTGTTATAGCTTGCTTATAATAATTTTTTGCTGTTTAAAAGTTTCTAAATGTATGAAGTCAAAATATAGCATGTTTGTATGGGGGAAAAAGTACTTTTCTAAACCACAAGTGTTTTCACACTTTAGGTAAAGAGAAAAGTTAATTCCCTACTCGGAGAAGTCATATTTTTAGGAGCATGAATGAAGGACTTGTGTGTATAAATCTCTAGGAAATTTGTTCTATGTCATGATAAAAGGAGGTTTACTAACTTATTACTATTACAAATGCACCATCAGACTTCTTATGCTCCCGAAGAAGAGTTAGGAGATAGCTATAAAAGTTAAACTGGATTGGAATGAGTCAGAGAAATAAGAAAAAAATAAGCAACTCTGCTTAAATCCAGATAGTATCTATATATTCTGCTTTGTGTCACATTGAGTTTACAATGCACTAATGAGGGCACCATGGTGCTATTAATCAATAGGCCAGTGGTTAAAGATAACCAGCCATGCCAAGAAAGAAAAGGACTAGGAATTTGCTCCTATAAAGATTACAGCCTAGGAATTTTATGGGGCAGTTCTACTCTGTCCTGTAGGGTGACTATGAGTGAGAATTGATTTGAAGGCACACACACACAAAAGAACAATCACCTCCTACATTTTATTCTGTCCCCTATAAATTTGGGTTAGAGAATATTGAAAACCAGCTAAACGCTAACTCAGTTTAAATGTCTGGGTCAAAAGCCAAACTAAGCAACCATAGCATTTACTTTTGTGTCTTATGTATTACACATAGACACATATGCACATGTATACAAAATTATATATATATGCATGCCCTCATAGTACAGTGCTTAAGGCATTTGTCTGCTAATCCAAAGGTCAGTGGTTCAAACCCATCAGCTGCTCTGTGGGAGAAGATGAGGTAGTCTGCTTCGCTAAAGATTTAGTCTTGGAAACCCTATGGGGTCACTATGAGTTGGAATCATCTCGATGGCAATAAGTTTATGCCTTTGTGTGTATGTGTGTGTATGTATGTGTGTGTACACACACACATACATACACACTTTAGGGAAAGAGCCAAAAATTAATTCCCTGCTGGGAGAGGTAATATTTTTTAAGAGCACTGATGAACAGCTGTGTGTGTAAATTATATATATATGTATAATTGTGTGTCTGTGTTTTCTGTGTTAGTCCCCATCTTCACTTCAAAAGAAGCATTCCTCTCATCAAAGTAGTGCATCCACGTGAAAAAACAATTTAAATTTTAGCAAATTACAAGCTTCAGATAAATGACTAAAAAAGTAAAACTTAGGCAAGAGAAGGAAAACAATGCTAGTTGTATAAAACCTTAAATAAATTTATATTTTTAAATTATAATAA
>NW_006922201.1:905097-919959 GCF_000298275.1 Orycteropus afer afer
AAAATCATCAAAAATTGTAACTATTAGTTAAGTTGAATAAGCCACAGGTGGAGTAGTTTTCAAATTTACATGACTACTACTCAGATTCAACTTAAAGTAATTTGGCTTTATTTTATTTTATTTTCTAATGTTACTTGAGAATATGAAGAACTAAAAATTATAATATAATTGTGAATGTTAACAATAAGCTGTTAAGGGTGGGTTACAGGATATTTAAAACCATTTGTTTGTACTATGTATTTGAGCAATGTACTGTTGAAAAAACCTCCCAGAATATGCTCTATTTTAGCAGAATGTATCAACCATTGTGCATTAAAAAAATACAATACTCTAGTTAGAAAGGTTTACCTGAGAATATAATTCAAGTACCTTAGCACCCCTTCTCTCAAAGGGCTATTTTTTCTACCCAGAAAATCTTATTTGAGAACTTTTAACAATAGTAATCTAACATTAGAGTTGTTTTAGTAACTATAATTTATCAAACATTTAACTAATTCTATTACATATCTGATATGGTTAGATTGTGCTACTCTTATCCTTTTGGTTATGTATTGACATAAGTAAGAATTTTATTTTGATGACTGTCTGAATTTACCCTTTTGATGAGAAAACTTTCTGCAATTTATGATAATCCTATCCCATGGTTTTCCATATTGTTTTTGTTGTTGTTATGTGCTGTTTAGTTGGTTTGGACTTATATCAATCCTGTGGACAACAGAACAACACACTGCCTTGTCCTGCACCATCCTCACAATCATTGCCATGCTGAAGGCCATCGTTGCAGCTACTGTGTCAATTCATCTCATTGAGGGTCTTCTCCTTTTTGCTGACCTTCCACTATACACAGTATGATATCCTTTTCAAGGGATTAGTCTCTTCTAACAATATGACCAAAGTATGAGAGATGAAGTCTGGCCATTGAGGCTTCTGAAGTAAGTTCCAGCTGCAGTTCTTCTAAGTCAGATTTGTTCATTCTTCCAGAAGTCCATGGTACATTCAGCATTCTTCACCAACATCACAATTCAAATACACCAATTCTTCTGTGGTCTTCCTTACTCATTGTCCAGCTCTACATGTGTATAAGGCTATTGAAAATACCTTAATTTGGGTTAGGTGCACCTTAGAATTCAAAGTGCCATCTTTGCTCTTAAACACTTTAAATAGATCTTTCCAATAGACTTATGCAATTATATGTCATTTGATTTCTTGACTGATGCATCCATGAGTGTTGATTATGGAACCAAGAAAAATTAAATTCTTGACAACCTCAATTTTTTTTTTTTTTAATTTATTGTGATGTCTTTATTGGTCCAGTTTGTGCATATGTTTAATTTATGTTCAGTTCTAATCCATACTGAAGGCTTTAGTCCTTAATCTTCATAAGTAAATGCTTCCAGTCTTCCTCACTTTCAGCAAGAAGTTTGTGTAATCTTTATATTGGAGATTGTTAATGAGTCTTCCTCTTATGCTAATGCTGTGTTCTTGTTCATATAATCCAGTTTATAGATTATTTTCTCATTATACAGATTGAATAAGTATGATGAGAGGATATAACCCTGATACAATACTTTCCTGATTTTAACCACATAGTATCCCCTTATTCTGTTCAAATGACTACCTTTGGCCTATATGCAGATTCTTCATGAGCACAGTTGAGTGTTCTGGAATAAGCATTCCTTGCAATGTTATTCCTACTTTGTCATGATCCATATAGTCAAATGCCTTTGCATAAGCAATAAAACTTAGGTGAACATCTTTCTGTTATTTTTTGCTTTCAGCCAAGATCCATCTGACATTAGTAATGATATCCCTCGTTCCAGGTCCTCTTCTAAATCCAGTTTCAATTTCTGGCAGTTCCCTGTTGATGTAGAACAGGGATAATTTGAATTATCTTCAGAAAAAAAATTACTTGCATGTGGTATTAATGATATGATTTGACAATTTCTGCCTTCTGTTAGATGACCTTTGTTTGGAATGGATACAAATATGGATTTCTTCCAGTTCGTTGGCCAGATGGCTGTCTTCCAAATTTCTTAGCATAAACAAGTAAGCACCTTCACTGCTGATGCTTTTGTTGAAATATCTCAATTGTTATTCCATCAATTTTTGCAGTTTTATTTTTTGCCGATTCCTACAGTGCAGATTTGCCTTCTGCCTTTGATATCATTGGTTCTTCATCATATACTACCTCCTGAAATGATTGAATGTTGACCAATTATTTTTAGTACAGTGACCTTGTGAATTCCTTCACAGGGAATCATCTTCTTTGGATGCTTCCTCCATCATTCATATTTGGCCCATAGAATCCTTCTATATTGCAGCTTAAAACTTGATTTTTTTCTTCATGTCTTTCAGCTTGAGAAATGCTGAGTATTTTTTTCCCCTTTAATTTTGCATCTCCAGGTCTCTGAACATTTCATTATGTTTTACTTTGTCTTCTCAAGCTGCCCACTGAAATCTTCTGTTCATTTCTTCTGATTCATCATTTCTTCCATTCACTTCATGTACTTTCCATCTAAGAGCAAGTTTCAGAATCTCTTCTGATGTTAATTTTGGTCTTTTCTTCTTTTTCTTTCAGTGACCTTTTTCATTCTTCAGGTATGATGTCTTTAATGTCATTCCACAACTTGTCTGGCCTTTGGATACTGGTATTCAATATATCAAGTATATTTTTCATATGGTCTCTAAATTCAGGTGGGATGTATTTGAGGTCATATTTTAGGTCTCATGGATTTGTTTTATTTTTCTTCATCTTCAGCTTAAACTTGTATGAGCAATTGACGGTCTCTTACACAGATGGCCCCTGGCCTTGTTCTGACTAATGATACTGAACTTCTCCATTGTCTCTTTTCACAGATGTAGATCATTTGATTTCTGTGCATTTCACCTGGTGAGCTCCACATGTATAGTCACCGTTGATGTTGTTGAAAAAAAAGTTATTTGTAATGAATAAGTTGTTAGTTTTGTAAAATTCTATCATAAAATCTCTGGGACAATGTCTGTCACTACAGCTACATTTTCCAACTATTGATGCTTTTTCTTTGTTTACGACTTTCATATTCCAATCACCAGTAATTATCAATAGTCTTGATTGCATATTTGTTCTCCATGTGTCTGTAAGTTTGTTTTATTGTGATAGCTTGATAGCTTGTGTGTTGCTGTGATTCTAGAAGCTATGCCACCAGTATTTCAAATACCAGTAGGGCCATGCATGATGAACTGGTTTTAGCAGAGCTTCCAGCTTAAGACAGACTAGGAAGAAGGATGTAAGTAGGTCCAGTTCTCAGGGGGGAATGGGGTGGAAATAGGCCACTGAAACCTTACAAACAGCAGTAAATCATTGTCTTATATGGTGCTGGGAGATGAGCTCCTCAGGTTGGAAGGCACTCAAAATACGAATGGGGAAGTGCTGCCCCCCTCAAAGGTGGGGTGTCCATAATGACATGGACAGAGTAAAGCTTTTAGGACCTTAATTTTTAATGAGCATGAGAAGAAACAGCTGCCAAAGCCTATTAATAATCTGAACATGGGATGTACAAAATATGAATCTAGGAAAATTGGAAGTTGTTAGAAAATAAATTGAATACAAAAAATTTGATATCCTGGACATTGGTGAGCTGAATGTACTGGTATTGGCTATTTTGAATCAGATAATCATATAGTCTACTATGCTAGAAATGACAAATTGAAAAGGAATGTTGTCACATTCTTTGTCAAAAAGAACATTTCAAGATCCATCCTGAAGTACTATGCTGTCAGTGATAGAATAATATCCATACCTCTAGTGATAGTTAGAGCTGTGTGTCAACTTTGCTGGATCACAATTCTGTGTGGTTTAAGCAATTGTGATGTGAGTTGTTCCAATGATGGGATCAGATGTATATGTCTTGAGCAGCCAATCCATTAAAAGAGAGTTTCCCTAGGGGTGTGGCCTGCTTTCAGTATATTTAGAAATATCCTTGGAAAAGAGACACTCTTCTGTGGAGAGGGATTCTGTTGTGCTGCCTACAACTGTCCGTGAACCAACAATACATCATTCGGCCCGGAGATCTTGTATTCGTCATTTGTTGGAGTCATCAGCCAGTATACTGTCTGCCAACCTTGAGCTCTTCCACTCCTGCAGCTGCATGAGTCGGGAAAAGCCTCCAGCTTGATGTTTGATCCAAGAATTTGGGACTTGCCAGCTTCTATAAGTGTGTGAGCCATTTTCCTAAGATAAATTTCTCTTTCTCTCTCTATATATATAAGCTTTACTGGTTTTGCTTCTCTAGAGAACCCAGTGTAACATACCTCTATAAGGAAGACCAGTTAATATCACTATTATTCAAATTTACACACCAACGAGTAGTACCAAAGATGAAGGAATTGAAGATTTTTACCGAATTTGTAGTTTGAAATTGACCAAATAAAAAATCAGGATGTATTACCATGTTAGCCATTTTAATGTCATTGTTGGGTGCTTCTGTTTCTTTTTTTTTTTTTTTTTTTTTGTACATTTAATTAGTAGCAAAATCATCTCTATTCTTATTACCAAGTTCTCTTCGTTTTGTTTGATTGTTTGTTTCGAGAAAGATCATAATGAGGAAAATATATACCCAAAACAATAGATAATTTTGGTTACGGACACAGATGCTTCAGTCAGCATTTTCCCCTCTCTTTTATCCTCCTGGATATCATAAAAATGCAAAAAGGAGAGGCAAACAAAGTAAACATATTCTTTTTATTATCACTGCTAGTAGATAAATGTAGTCTTCTGACTACAGGATACAGGTAAATGATATCAAAAGTGGCTAAGATCATTAAGAATGTATATTTTAAAAAATGAGTCAAAGAAGTAGAGAAGCACAAAAGGACATAGTGGTGAGAAGTCTCAGAAAATGCTGGCAAAAATTTTCTGTAGCAATAGTCTCTGGGAATCAGGACTAAGGGGAGAGGGAGATACACTGAGAAATACTGTCTCTGGGGTAACAGAGAAAAGATTCTTTGTTTTAAAATAGTAAAAGCATACTTCCTGAATGCCAAGAATATCTTGTAAATATCCAGCCCAGTGCAGCAGACACTGACATACTTTTCAAGAAAACTTTTGCTTAGTTGCCATTAGTGTGATTAGTTTTCAGCTTCCAGTTTCAGCCTCTTCAGAATCTACCTTAGTTGTGATACCACATCATAATCTTAGGGCAATCTTCAATCAAATCTCGAATAAAAAGAGGTGATGCAAGATCTTTAGGTATTCTTTGTGATTGCACACACAAAAAAGAATTTCTCTAATGGGTAATCTTTGTTCTGGAGTGCTTGATAGGTGGGTAGTGCCAAGTTTGCATTATGATAAGAATACTCCCTCTGCTCAATTCTTCTTTTTTTTTTTTTTCTTTTGTTCGGGTATTATTGTTGTTAGGTGCCAGTAAGTCTGCTCTTACTTACAGTTACCCTAATGTACAACACAACGAAACACTGCCCAGTCCTGAGCCATCCTCACAACTGTTGCTGTGTTTTGAGTCTATTGTTGTGGCCACTGTGTCAATCCATTTCACTGAGAGTTAACCTGTTATTGCTGGCCCTCCACTTCACCACGCATGGTGTCTTCTCCAGAGATACAAGGAAAATGAAAGTCTTGGCAAGTTCAATCTTTTCTTCATTTATTACGATGTGGATTATTGGTCCTGTTGTGTGTACTTTTGTTGAGGCATAATCCATACTAAAGGCTAGTGTTATATCTTGATCAGAAAGTGCTTTAAGCCTTCTTCAATTTTACCAAGCAGGTTTATGTCATCTGCATAGCTTACTCTGCCTCCCATCATCTTTACCATCTCCTTCTCACTTTGTGTCAGTTAAATCATTTCCATGTCATATTTGATTCTGAAATACTCATTCCTTCCTTTGTTTTAGACTCAGTATTTCTATTAATTATTCATTGCTTACTGCCAGTCATCATGCCTTGCCTTGATTTCCTTAGGAATATTTTAATTGCCTGAAGTTCACTGTTATGTAGTTTCAATCATTTTCTTTTACTGACACTTAGTGTACCTTTTTATTATGTCAATCTAAGTATTTTATTGAGATAATGGTGATTTGACTTATAATACTTATCACTAATTAGTCATTGGCTTAAGTTTTTACTTTCCAGGGATATTATGAGAATAATGGTTTCCTATTCTCTCCTTAATTTTTTTCAATAATATTGCTTGTTTGCTATTATTTTCCACACCATTTTGTTTATTCACTTTTATAATATTTGCACTCTCTTTGTCTCTATTTTAGTTTTCTAAAATGCCTATTGCCCAGGTGTTTGTCATTTGTCTTCCTTTCTGTATTTTTTGAGCTTGCTTTTTCTGACTTAAGTTTGGATGACTCAAGGTTTACCTTTCTTTTGTGTATTTTGTTTCCATTAGTTATTGTGTTTTTTGCTTTCTGTGATTTTACTTCATAAAGATGGATTGCAATCTTTTTTTTTTTTTTAATTCATGAAAAAATAGTTACTATTTTTTTTTTTTTCCTGCCCATGAAATAGTTTATTTATTTATTTTTGTTTTGGAGAATTTCTATGTATTTTTTAAAATTTTATTGTGCTTTGTGTGTGAATTTACTGAGCAAAATGTGTTTTACATTAAATAGTTCATGCATATTTGATTTCATGCCCAATTACCATCCCCAACCATAACAAACTCCTTCCCTCCCATCCCTGTGACTACCCCTTCCCTGTGTCTTTCTAAACTATGCAATCCTGTCTGCCAAGCTTTCTCTCTATGTGAATGGTGTCCCTCTGATGCCCCATGGCCAATTGCTCTAGGGGGTGTCTCTCCCTAGACTAGGTGGGTGCCTCACTTTGGGATAGGTATTCTGCATGTAGTTCTTTCTACTTTTGGGCTGAGAGTCAATCTATGTGGGCGATTCCAATTCTAGGCTCAAAGTGTAACCCAGGGCCATAGTCTTGGGGGTTCCACCAGACTCTATCTGACCAGTAATTGTCATTTTTGTGTTTTTAGATTTTGTTCCACATTTTTCCTCCCACTCTACCCAGGATCGCCAGATTTGATCCTTTTCTAGTGGTTGGCATTGGTAGCTGGGCACCATCTAGTTCTTCTGATCTTGGTGTCCATCATATCTTTGGACTAATTGTATCCAGATGCTTTGATTTTCTTCACTCTTCTTTGCTTCAGATGAGAGGAGACCAATAGTTGCATTTTAGATGTCCACTTGAAAGCTTTTAAGACCGCAGTCACTACTCGCTAAAGTAGGTTGTCGGAAAATATTTTTATGTACTATGTTGTGCCATTTGAGCCTGGTGTTCCCTGAGATTATGGTCCCAAGCTGGCAGGGCCGATGATTCTCTCTCTTCAGGTGTTTGTTACTCCAACTCTGTCTTCTGTTGCTTCTGTAATGTGTGTGGCTAATTTTGTAACGCAAGTTCATGTGTAAGATTATCTTCAGTTAAATCTGTCCTTGATCTAGGGTATATTCTTTTTCACAGACCCCCACCTGATCTTCTCACTTGTCTATGTATTTATCTGTAGCCTGGTGTTTGATGTTAGTGGCAATGCAGAATTGTGCATATACTACTATTTTTCTCTGTTGTCTATAACTTATGTGCATATTTCAGTGTCCTTCCTTTCCCCATTGTCATCATGTTGATCACAAACACATTCCATACTGTCCCTCCCTTCACCAAAATCAACACATGACCCCCAACTAGTCCAAAATTTTCCTTCCCCTTCCCTCCCATTCCTGGTAAGCTACAAAGTGAGTTTCCTTTTCTAAGTTAATCTTTCCTTGACTTCTTACACTAATGGATTCATACAATATATGTCCTTCTGCAATTAGTTTATTTCACTCAGCATAATGTCCTCCAAATTCATCTACATTGTGAGATAATTCATGTATTCTTCATAATTCTTCAGGGTAGCATAATATTCCATTCTGTGAATGTATCTTAGTATGGTTATCCATTCATCTGTTGATGGGCATTTAAGTTGTGTCCTTCTCTTTACTATAGTGAATTATGCTGTGATGAACATGGGTGTGCATATGTCTGTTTGTATCCTGTTTTTCACTTCTTTAGGATATATTCCTAGTAATGGAATTGCTGGATCAAACGGTATTTCTATTTTCAGTTTTTTAAGGAAATGCTGTACCATTTTCCACAATGGTTGTACCATTTTGTAGTTCCACCAGCAGTATATGAGAGTTCCAATCTCTCTGCAATCTTGCCAGAATTTGTTATTTTCTATCCTTTTGAGCTTTCCTGTTATTGCTGGGGTGAGATGATATCTCATTGTTTTGATTTGGATCTCTCTGATGTCTAATAATCATGAGCATTTCCTAATATGCTTGTTGGCTGCCAGTATATTATCTTTAGTGAAGGGTCTGTGCATGTCGCTTGCCCATTTTTTAATTGGATTGTTTGTCTTTTTGGTGTTGAGGTGTTGATGTTTTCTGTAAATTTTGGATAAGTCCTTTGTCAGAGATATCATAGGCATTTATTTTTCCAATCTGTAGGTTCTTTTTACATCCTTTTGGAAAAATCTTTCGATATCCATAAGAATTTAATTTTTAAAAGGTCCCAGTCATCTAGCTTCTCCTCCACTGCCTGGGCATTTTAGGTAATGCTTGATAGTCTATTTTTGCCATAGATTAGGGCCCCTAGATTTGCCCTTATTTTATCTTTGATGATCTTTATAGTCTTTGATTGAACTTGAGTTTGTTTTTGTGTACGGGGTGAGGTGTGGGTCTTGTTTCATTTTTCTGCAAGTGGATATCCAATTTTGCTAGTACCATTTGTTAAAGAGGCTATCTCTCTGGCATTTAATGGGTTTTGATACTTTGTCACAGATTAACTATCCATAGAGGGGTAGCTCTATTTCTGGGTTTTCAGTTCTGCTCCTTTGTTCTATCTGTCTATCATTGTACCAGTACCACACTGTTTTAATTACTGTGGTTGTATAGTAGGTTTTGAGGTCCAGGATTGTGAGACTTCCTACTTTGTTTTTCTTCTTCAGCAATGCTTTGCTTATCCAGGGTCTCTTTCCTTTCAATATGAAATTAATAGTTTTTTTTGTTTGTTTGTTTTCCCATATCTTTGAAAAATGTTGACGATATCTGGATCAGGATTGCATTTAATGTGTAGATTTCTTTGGGTAATATTGACATTTTCACAATATTCATTCTTCCTACCCATGAACAAGGCAAGTCCTTCCATTTATGTAGATCCTTTGTAGTTTTTTATAATGGTATTTTGTAGTTTTCTTTGTATAGGTCTGTTGTGTCTGTGGTGAGAACAATTCCTAGATAATTTATCTTTTTGGTAGCTATTGTAAATGGTTTTGCTTTCCTTATTTCCTTTTCTGAGACCTCTTTGTTGATGTAGAGGAATCCAACTGATTTTTGTATCTAGACCTAGTATCCTGCCACTTTGCTGAACCTTTCTGTAAGTTCCAGTAACTTTTTTGCTGAGTTTTGTGTTTTCTATGTATAGGATCATGTCATCTGCAAATAGAGATAGTTTTACTTACCCTTTGCCAATTTGGATGTCTTTTATTTCTCTTTCTTGCCTTATTGCCCTGGGTAGGACTTCCAATACAGTGTTAAATAGAAGTTATGACAGAGGTCGTTTTTCCCTGGTTCCCCTTCACAAGGGGAATGCTTTAAATCTTTCTCCATTAACAATAATGTTGGCTATTGGTTTTGTGTATATGCCTTTTATTATGTTGAGGATTTTCCCTTCTATCTCTATTTTGCTGAGAATTCTGAAAAGGAATGGGTGTTGGCTTTTATTGAATGCCTTTTCTGAGTTGATTGATATGATCATATGGTTCTTTTCTTTTGTTTTGTTTATGTGGTGGATTACATTGATTTGCTTTCTGATGTTGAACCATCCTTACCTACCTGGTATGAATTCCACTAGGTCATGATGTATTATTTTTTGGATGTGTTGTTGAATTCTGTTGGCTAGGATTTTGCTAAAGAGTTTTGCTTCTATATTTATTAGGGATATTAGTCTGTAGTTTTCCTTTTTAGAGGTATCTTTCCCTGGTTAGACATTAGTATAAAAGCACCATAAGAAAAATATCAAGACAGACAGAAATTAAGGGAATTTGTGAAAACCAGACCTACCCTACAAGAAATGCTAAAGGGAGTTCTTACAATAGAGAACCCAAAACAGAGAACAACCAATTAAAATCAGGACACTTGACATCACCACTTAGAAACCAAGCCAGAAACATATGCTAAAAATAAGCTCATAAAATAATTACACAGTGAAAAAAGGGAGTTGCTCTGAAGAGAACACCAACAACAAAACAAATAGAATAAAAGCTTTAACTACAAAACTTCCAAATGGATAAGAAGACAGAACAATGTCTTTACAGAACTTAAGGAGATAAGAATTTACTTCAGGGTAACTACAAAGAAAAATAACAATCTCCCTAAGCAAATTCAGAAACTAAAACATGTGGTAAACACAAAACCAACAACAATGAAGAAAAGAGAAGAAACACCTTATGACTAAATGAGCTCAGCACAGAAAAATATTTGGAACAAGAAAATCACCAACAGCACAACAAAAAGCACAATAGAATGACAGCAATCAATTCATACCTATGCCAAGTTATACTCAATGTGAATGGATTAAATGCACCAGTCAAGAGAAAGAGAGTGGCAGATTGGATAAGGAAAGAAGACCAATCAATATGCTGCCTACAACAGACCCACCTTACGGACAAAGATAAAAACAAATTAAAAATTAAGGGGTGAGAAAATATACCAAGTTAATGGCAATCAATTATGCTGTTTTTCACCTTGAAGTCTATTCTATCAGAAATTAATATTGCCACTCTGGATATTGTAGGTTTCGTTTGTTGCTCTTTTCTAATTGTTGGAGTTGTTGAGTTAGAGTGTTGATTTTGTTTCTTTCCTGTTTTTTGATATATGCATTTATTGCTATAAATTAACCTCTGAATACTGCTTTTTCTGTGTCCCAAAGGTTTCGGTAAGTTCTCTATTGTAAGAACTCCCTTTAGCATTTTTTGTAGGGTTCATCTGGTTTTCACAAATTCCCTTAATATTTGACTGTCTCAATATTTTTCTTAGTGCCTTTGTATCAACATCTAGCCAGACTCTTGTTTTTAATTAATAATGATTTAATAATTTATGCTTTTCTCTATGTGCCAGTGGATTTTTATAGGAAGCTATCTGCTAGAGTAAAGAGTACAAGATATTTGGAGGGATGATTAATATTTGTACATATGTCACCTTGAAGATTAAAGTGCACATAGCACTTGGTATTTTCACGTATCTCTGTTGAAGAACTCCCTTTAGCATTTCTTGTAGGGTTGGTCTGGTTTTCACAAATTCCCTTAATTTCTGTCTGTCTTGATATTTTTCTTATACTGCCTTTATATCAATGTATACAAAAGCTGGACAATGAACAAGAAAGGGTAAAAATAAATAAATAATTCTTTAAATTATGGTACTGACTAAGAGTATTGATTATACCATAGACTTCCAGCAGAATGAACCAATCTGTCTTGAAAGAAGTAAAGCCAAAATGCTCTTTAAAAGCAAGGATGGTGAAGCTTTGTCTCACGTATTTTCGACATATTATCAGGAAGGACCACTGCCTGGAGAAGTGGTCTTTGGTACAACACAGTTTGAGTGAAAAACATGAAGACTCTCAATGAGACAGATTGAAACAGTGGCTACAACAGTGTGCTCAAACATATCAACAACTGTGAGGATGGTGCAGGACTGGGCAGTGTTTCATTCTGGTGTGCATAGGGCCACTATGAGTTGGAACACACTCAAGGGCAACTAACAACAACACAGAGTATGTTTTCTGATTATTTTCTAATCTTTGAGTGTAAAAACATATATTATGTGCCAACAAAAGGAGTTGTTGTTGTTGTTATGTGCCGTCAAGTCAGACCCGACTCATAGTCGACCCCTCCTTGGGTTTCTGAGGTGATATCACTATTGAAGTAGATTGCCCAATCTTCCTTCCAAGAAGTGGCTGGTGGGTTTGAACCACCAGCCGTCTGGTTTGCAGTCAAATGCTTCAGGCACTATGCTACCAGAGCTTCTGACAAAAGGAGTAGAATAATTATATGTAGTGGTACAAAGTTTATGTCAGAAAGATCGTATCATTGCCTAATAGTGGACATATTATCAGGAAGGACCAGTCGCTGGAGAAGGACATCATATGTGGTACAATACAGGGTCAGCAAAAAGACAAAGACTCTTGAAATTGCCTAATAATGTAGGGAAAAACAAGAAGGGAGAAGAAAAAAAGACATGATAAGTTTCTTACTTCCTTTTAGTAGAAACTAAGAAGGAGCTCTGTTAGCATAGTGCCTAAGGCACTTGACTGCTAACCAGAAGGCTTGTGGTTCAAACCCATCAGTCACTCCTCAGAAGGAAGATTAGGCAATCTGCTTCTGTAGTAATACTGCCTTGGCAACCCAAGGAGGGGTCGCTATGAGTTGGGGCTCACTCGACAGCACATAACAACAACAAAAGAAACTAAGAAAATTGGGGAGTAAAAGACTCATGCAAACTATAATTCTAAGAGTAATCACTGCAACAAAAATGCATATATTTCTAAATATAGAATAACAGAGATACACAGAAGAAAATAATAAATAAATAAAATCATTACAAATGTTGGGACAGAACTAAGATTATGAATAGTTCATTAAATATGTGAAAGGGCTTTACATCTCTATTAAAATAAAATGATTTATAGGATATTCAAAAAACAAAATAAAACACTATTCCGTGTATACCATGTACATCTAACTCAAAACTATTCAGAACTATAAAATTAAAGGCAAAGACAAAACTACAACTGGAAATTATACAACAAAATTATACCAACTAAGAGAAATTTAAGGCATTGAATAAAACAAAGAAAGGCAACTTATAAAGCTGAAAGGTTTAATTCATAAAATTAAGATATAACAGTGTGAATATTCATAATCCCCCTAGCAGCGAGATCATAAAACAGAAACTGTGTTTGATAGAATAAGAAATAAAGAAAACATTTTATGGAGACTAATTTCTCTTTCTCAGGTCATGGCTGATTTAGTGAGGGGAAAAATAAAAAACTAAACAAAACAAAGCCTAAGAACATATAAGACATAAATGGCATCATTAATAAGGTAAACATAATTACTATTCTTATTGGGCCATTTTTCAGGCAATTATGAATCACACACATATTCATAAAATGAAAAATTTTATATTTTACATTTTTCAGTTAACAATTTGTACCTTTTTTTCTTAATTTCATACTTTTCATTTCCTAATTAATTAATAATTATTTTATTGATTTAATTCTTTCCATAAATGTATTTTATTAATTCTTTAATATAAAGAGCTCTGGGCATGCAGTGACTAAGGCATTTGACTATTAACCAGAAAGTTGGCAGTTCAAACCCACCAACCACTCCACAGAAGGAAGATGGTGCAATCTACTTTTTGTAAACATTTGCCACCTTGGAAACCCAATGTTAGTTGTTATGAGTTGGAATCGACTGAATGGCTGTTGTTGTTATTGTTATGTGCCGTCGAGTCAGATACAACTCATAGCAATCCCTCCTTGGGTTTCTGAAGCAGAATGTCTATGGAAGTATATTGCCCCATCTTCCTTTCCAGGAGTGACTGGTGGGTCTGAACCACCAGCCTTCTAGTTAGCAGTCAAGTGCCTTAGGCACTACGCTATCAGAGCAGTGAAGTTTTTTTTTTTTTTTTTTTTTTTGGTTTATTCTTGAACATAACTCCTCCTCCATTAATATAATTAACTTACATCGGTACTTTGGCTATAACTTTCTAGCGATTACTCAACAGGGCAATTATGTAGGGTGTTTCCAGGTTAATCTTTCTAACATGTATTTTCTTTACAACTTTTGCTAGTATTAAACCTTTTTTTTGTTGTTTATGTTAGGTGCCGTGGAGTCAGTTATGACTCATAGACACCCTATGTACAACAGAACAAAACACTGAGTAGTTCTGCAGCATACTCACAACTCTTGCTATGTTTGAGCCTGTCTTGTAGCCGGTATGTCAATCCATTTTGTCGAGAGTCTTACCATTTTTCACTAGTTCTCAACTTTACAAAACATAATATCCTTCTCTAGGGATTGGTCCCTTCTGAAGACATGACCAAAGTAGGTGAGACCAAGTCTGGCAATTCTTGCTTATGAGGAGCATTCTGCCTGTGTGTGCATGTACATGGCAAGACTGTACATATTCTTATGTGACTGGTTGCAATAGGTACCAGGGATCTAATAGGTCATAGTGTGAAACTGCTAGGAAGTATTTTGAAAAATCCTCCTGTATTCTTTCTAGTCTCTTTCCCACCCTTCCTTTTTCAAACTCATGGAAATAATCTTACAGAATCAAGAAAAATATTTCCTTAATTTCAAAGAATTTAGTCTATTCTCAAAGACTCCTTAATTCTGACCTCCTTTAGATTCTGTCCATTCCCCCTTGCAAGGCTCCAAAAAAGTGTTTCAACTTTGGAAAGACAAAATCAAGGATCACATCCTATATATTTCTGTTTCTCACGTGCTTCATGCCTCCTCGGTTCTATGAACTGAGGATCAAACAAATATTTCAACTGGGCACTGCAGATTGAGAGATTGAGGTAATATTAAAACAGGTAAAATGGTTTATTATTCCACCCATTTCCCCTTAATTATTTTGTATTCCTAGGAATGTCTTGTTCGATTGTTTGTTTCCTTCAAGTACATAGGTTTGTTTTGACTGTTAAAAAAAGTTCAAGGCATATTCTTATTAGCATACCACAACTTATTCTTTTTAATGCATTTTATTGAAATATAAATTATGTACAGTGAAATACACAAAACTAAA
>NW_006922201.1:920738-923113 GCF_000298275.1 Orycteropus afer afer
CAATTGGAATGCTAATTCCTTTGCTGTTGAGGCATTGGAGTTTTCCATCAATCTTAGAGATAAGTCCCTTGGAAGATATGTAATTATCAGCAAATATGAATCTGTTGCTGTCATTTTTGTCATGTGCTTTTTCATTGTGTCAGTTTCTTTGTTCCATATAACTTTCTATGCTGAACTCATTTTGTTTATGAATCATGCTTTCACTTCCTTCATTGCTATTGTTTTAGTATTTGCTGAATTTTTACGCTGGTCCTCTTTTTTTATTTTGATGTGAAGGTTTATCATTTCTTTTTGAAGTTACCCTGTCATTTTTTCTTCCCAAGTGTAGAACAGTCCATTCTATCTTGTAGTTGTCTTGACTTCCCTACCATCTAGAAGTTCTGTAATGACACAGATTTTTTTTCCCTTCTTTTTGGTTTGTAGTTGTCCTCATTTGTCAGTTGGTGTCTCTGGTTCCCTGTTTACAATCTTGTAGGGTTATTTACTTTGGATACTTCCATAACTAGGTTGGTTTCTGGGTTATATCATCATGTGTGTTAATGGTCAGTTGTTGTTGGCTGTTTTTGCTTCTCTGTCCAAAGGGCTCTCTTTAGCATCTCTTGTGAAGTTGGTCTGGTTTTTAAAATTTCCCTTAATTTCTACTTATCTGGAAATGTCCTAATTTCACCATCATATTTGAGTGACAGTTTTGCTGGGTACATAAATCTTGGTTGAAAATTTTTCTCTTTCAGTGTTTTATATATGCCATCCCACTGTCTTTTCACCTGCATGCTTTCTGTTGAGAAATCTGAGCTTAGTCTTATTGGTTGCCCCTTGTAGGTAATTTTTTCATTTTTCCCATGCTGCTCTCATGATTCTTTCTTTGTCTTTGGTTTTGGTGAGTTTGATGATGATTTGTCTTGCTTTTTTCTTCTTTTGGAGTATATCCTGTTTGGGGTTCATGGAGATCCTAAATGGATATATTCTCATCTTTCATCATGTCAGGAAAGTTCACCTCCAACAAATCTTGGACAATTTTCTCAGTGGTTTTATTCTTCTCTCCCTGTTCTAGAATTATGATTACTTGTAGGTTATTCCTTTTGATGCATCCCTCATGAAACTTAGGCTTTCTTCATTTTGTTTTTATCTTTTTTCTGATTGATCCCTTTCCAAAAAAGTATTCAGGTATTTGTCTTCGATCTCATTAATACTGTTTTCCATTGCATCAATTCTACTCCTTTGTCCTTTCAATGTGTTATCTATTTCTGACAATTTAGTATTAATCTTCTGGATTTCTATCTTTAGATTTAGAATCATTTCTAATTTTTCATTGATTTTGTCATTTTGTTCTTGTATTTTCTTCCAAAATTCTTCTAGGGTTTTGTCTATGTTTTTCTTGGTTTGTCTCAATCCTTTGAAGATGTCTAAATATAATTATTTTGAATTCTTTATCAGGGATTTCCAATGCTGCGTCTTCCTCAGGGATGTGTTTTGGGTCTGTATTCTGGTCCCTTGTTTCTCCTGCTTTATCTTGCTTCTTTGTGTGCACGGTGATGCTCTGTTGTCTCCGAGGCATTGTGATGTTTTTGTGTTTATATTTAATTGGTGATTATATGTTAGAGTGACTTGCCAACAATTTTTGTTTTCTTTGTATATTTTCTATACAGGCAGGGTACTGTGCTGTGCTCCTCTATTCACTAGTTGACAGCACTTACACACTCACTACCTGTCTTCTTTCCTTTTTCAGCCTTTCATGTGCCCTTGCTGACCCTGGCAAACAGAGCCTGTTCTTAGGTCTCTGGAATATGAATGAGAATGCTATCACTTTAAAGTCCAAAATGATTTCCACTTGTAAACATTCAAAATGGCTGTGCCTTCAGTCACTTTAAATATCCAAAAAGGCCACCACATGAAAACAATCAAAATGGCTGCACCCTCTGGACAGCAGAAAGTCCACATCTCAGGTTGTCACCCTCATTACTGTTTCCTTTCCTAGTCATAGGCCACCAGAGCAGTTGTTCTTGTAGCCCGTGGTGACGGACTGATCTTTAGGTCAATTCTTAGGTCCCAACACCACTTGGAAATATTCAGGCTGTTGGTCTCATCAGAGTAGCTGACAGTCCACAGCTCCAACCATCTCTGTACTCACTGTTTTCATTCAGGGTTTTCCACTAGTTGGTGCCTAATTCACTTCTGGATAATTCCTTTCAAAGCTCAGGGCTCCAGGATTATCTTCTGTATCTCTATCAATTGTTTTTTCTTTTCTTTGTTGAAGAGGGTCTGTGTCACTTGTCTGTCTATTCTTCCCTCTTACCGGAAGTCCAACATACCACAACTTCTTACTGTTTATTTTATTGTATCCTTCCTCATTTTCCAATAAATACACACACACACAC
>NW_006922201.1:923368-928713 GCF_000298275.1 Orycteropus afer afer
TGTGTGTGTATGTAATGTATGTCTTCCATATTTGCTTTCAATATACACAAACTCTTTACATATATTTCATCCATGAGAAATACATGGTATTTTTCTATGCATTTTATTTCCACAAATGATGCTGTACTGTCACTCTCTCTCTGTTCATTACATTTTCATTTTGAATTATAATTTTAAGAGATTTATTTCTACAGATAAAAATCATATATTCTTTTGAAATATACATTGTATCCTATAATACAAATACTTCACATTTAGATTAATCATTATTCTATTGGTGCACATTTAACTTTTATTTTTCATAAGACAATAAAATGTGCAATATCATATGTGTCTCCTTGTGCACTTGTACAGAGTGTTTTTCATGAGTAGTACAGTTAGAGGTGGATTCATTGGACTGCATGTCATGCATTCACTCATGTTTTTCCCTTAAATACTTCTTGATTTTTCTTTAAAATCAATGGAGGAGTTTACCTACCCAACATAAATACCTTGAAGATTCATTTTATAGAACATTATTGCCAACCCTAACATCTTAATTTTTGCTATTTTTTAAAATTTTTGTTTAATGTGCTATCTTTGGTGTAATTCTAAAGATGTGTTCCCAAGAGTTCCAATCCCAGGTTATTCAATTAAAAACTTACCTAGAAATTGGTGTGAAGGTACTTTAGGAATGCAATAATGTTGCTAAACAGCTGATCTCAAAATAAGGAGATTACCTGGATTATCTGTGTGGAGTCAATGCAATTACATGAGCTCTTAAAACCAGAGGAAGTCAGAAGATTGTATCTAAGAGATACTGAAGAAAACAGAAACAGAGGAAAAATGATGCCGGCCAGAGAGATTTGAAGTTTAACAGAGACTTGATCTACTTTTGTGGGCTTTGCAGATGGAAAAAGGGGAACTAGATTGAAGGATGTAGGTATCCTCTTGAAGTTGAGAGTGGCTTTTTGATTGACAGCAAGAGAAGGGAGAACTCAGTCATGAAATTACACATATCTTACTTCAGCCAACAACCTTAATCTTGGCAATAAGTTCTTCCCAAACTCAGTTGCCACTGAGTCTATTGTCACTCCATCATTTACTCCTGTCATTATGTCAAGAAGAAATTATACTATTCTCACTGGTTATAATTTTTTCACTTTTCTTTAATCAACCTGAAATTTATTGTTTGTTGTGTGAAGTTTAAGTCTATTTTTCACCAAAATATGAACCAATTCTATGCAACATTTTTAATAAATAAATTTTCTGATGATTTAAATATATCTACAGTAGTGGTTCCCAAACTTTAGCATATATCAACATCTCTTTAGTGTTTTTGTACCAGTTAGCATTCAGAGAAGTCATCCCCCCCCCTTTTTTTGGGAGTGTTTGTTTTTATAAGATCTTTATAGAACTGTAGGAGCTAGTTAAAAAGTCTCTATAATAAGTATTTTATTTGTCTGATACTTAAACTTGAAATATCTTTAGCAGAAAATCATGAAGAAAGGTTGGATGTAAATTGAGGAAAAGCAAGAAAATGGTGGATACCTCAAGTACAAGCTGGAAGCCACAAAAAAGGATTGAAGCCATGTCAGTTCCTGTTGTCTTTCACAATGACTGTTGTAGAAGTGAGAAAGGACACGGTGAATAAAGTGAGACCATTTACCTTAGAAATAACCACATACAACTAACCCAGGAGTTTTAGAAACTGAAGGATATAACAGAAGGGAGAGCAATTGTTGGCCGTCTACTCCATCTGGCAATGAGGTGAGCCAGCAAATCAGTGACAACTCATGGTTGAACATTTGTATTGATTTCAACTCTGAGCTATTTTGGATAGAACATTTCTGTAAAAGTCTTTTTATTAACTTCTTTTTAAATATATCATGGATAAATACCAGGAGTACAAGTTCTGAAACATAATGGAGGTACATATTTTTCTTTGTAAGGAATTTCAAAATAGTTTTCCAAAGTAGAGCTATCATTTCTGCCCCCCACTCTCAACAATGTATGAAAGTTCTAATTGCTCCACATTCTAGCAAATATTTGGTGGTGTCACTAATTTTCATCTTCATCATTCTAAGGATTTGAATTTGTATGTTGTTGTAGTTATAATTTGCATTTCCCTTATCACATGTGTCAGGGTTTGGTAATGCTAAAGAAATTGCATAAAGTATTTGAACAGAGATTTAGTAAAAAAATATTTCTAATGCAACATAAAAGCTTGCCTAAATAATTGAACATGCAGAGAGAACACACTAAGTCATTGTAGTGGTAGTAACTGTGGGAGACATCTCTCTCTTCCAGGGCTGAAGAAGGAGAAGAAAGAGATTTGAATTATTACAAATTAAAATATGATGTACAGGCTCTGTGGAGTGAGAGAAGGGTGCTGTTTGACTGACATTCACGTCTCTGAGCTTGCAGGAATGATCCTTTGAAACTGAACCCAGACATCTGAAGAGTGGGTACCAGTTGACTGGTAGTGATGTCTGCAATAAGGGATATGATTAAATTAATTTTTTCAGTATTGAATAACATTGTAGATCACATTAAGATTGTGCTATGTGAGAGAACAGCTGCTGGCAGGATGAAACAGTTTTGTTGGTACAGAGTCAATTCCAACTATTGGTGAACCCATGTGTACAGACTTGTTCTTATTGTTGTTAGGTGCCATTGAGTCAGCTCTGACTCATGGTGACTCTATGTGCAATAGAATGAAACACTGTCCAGTCATGCACCATCTTCAACATTCTTGCTCTACTTGAGCCCATCTTTTCAGCCACTGTATTAATCCATCTTGTTAAGGGTCTTCCCCTTTTTCACTTACACTCTCTTTTATCAGGCATAATATGCTTCTCCAGGAAATTGTCCTTTCTGACAATATGATCAAAATAGGTGAGAAGAAGTCTGGCCATTATTGCTTCCCAGTAGCATTCTGGCTGTACTTCATCCGGGACAGCTTTGTTTGTTCTTCTGGCAGTCCATGGTATTTTCAGTATTCTTCACCAATAAGACAATTCAAAAGCATCCACTCTTCTTTGACCTTCCTTATTCATTGTCCAGCATTCAAATGCATATGAGGCAATTGAAAAATACCATGGCTTAGGTCAAATGTACCTTAGTCATCAAAATTACATCTTTGCTTCTCAACCCTTTAAACACATCTTTTGAACACGTTTGCCCAGTACTGATTTCTTAACTACTGATTTCTTGACTGGTGTTTCCATGAGTATTGATTCTGAATCCAAGTAAAATGAAATCCTTGACAACTTCAATCTTTTCTCCATTTAACATGATGTTGCTTACTGGTCCAGTTGTGAGGATTTTTGTTTTATTTTATGTTGAGGTATAATCCATATTGAAGCCTGTAGTCCTTGATCTTTATTAGTGAGTGCTTCAATTCATCTTCACTTTCAGCAAGTAGTGCACAGAATAGAACTGCTTTATAGGGTTTTCAAGGCTCGACTGTTTGGAAGTAGATTGCCAGTCGGGACTGTCTTCCGAAGTATTTCTTGGAGGGGATTCAAATTACCAACCTTTTGGCTAATAGTTGAGCACTTAATCTTTTGTGCCACTCATTGACTCAGAAGTAACATTGTTGTTGTTGTTGTTATGTGCCGTCGAGTCGGCCCCGACTCATAGCGACCCCTCCTTGGGTTTCCGAGGCAGTATCACTACGGAAGTAGATTGCCCAACCTTCCTTCCGAGGAGTGGCTGGTGGGTTTGAACCGCCAGCCGTCTGGTTAGCAGGCAAGTGTCTTAGCCACTATGCTACCAGAGCTCCCATTAGTAGGATAATAAACAGAAAATACAAGCAGATAGGAAGCCCACAGGAAGCACACTTTTGAACTTTTGCACACTTTTAGTTTATTTGGTTTTACTATTTTGTAGCAGTTTTTTGCATATTCTAGGTAAACATTGTTTGAAAAATCAATATATTACAAATATTTTCTCTCAGTTTAAGGCTTTCTTTTTGTTTCCTCAATAGTATCTTTGGAAGAGTAGTTTTTATGTTGATGGAATCTATTCTATCAGTATATTTTTTTTCCTAGTTAAACATTATAATTTTAGCTCTTATGTTTAGTTCTATGATCCATCAGAAATAATTAATTTTTGGATTTGTTATCAAATAGGATGTGATGTTAGTATTTACCCCATGTTCATCTAGGTATTTCAGCGTTATTTGTTGAAAAGTTTACTTTTCTCATTGAATTTCCTTGTTATTTTTGTGTAAAGTCAATTCACCAATTGTGTGTAAATAGCTTTTTTTAACTCTACTATGTTTTATCAGTCTACACATCTATATCCAATAACATTTTGTCTTGTTTGTTTGTTTAATCAGTACACTAGCTAGAACTTGCAATTCAATGTTAAATAAAATTAGTGAGAGCAAAAATATATTGTTCTATTGTCTCCAACAGTAAAGGATAAAAAGTAAAATATTTTAGTCTTCTACCATTCAGTCTGATGATTGCTGTAGATTATCCTTATATACTCCTTAATGAAAACAAACAAGAAAATGCAAAACCAAAGAATGTTTTGTTCAAGGGGCTGGTTAGTATTAAAAAAGTCAAATTTGGGAGTTTGGGTGATAGGTTCATGGCAGTGCCTTTGAGTATTTTTCTTACATTTACATATAAATTTACATGACATTTACATTTATATGAAAAGCTATCTAGTAGAAAAGATTGCTTGCTCAGAATATTCTTCATTCTCTTTTATAGCAAGCTTCGTTTATCTTTACTCTTACACTTTCACATTCTTCCTCTTTCACAGTAAGTATGGTTCAACCTCAAAGGGCTATCAAAGACTTTGTGGTAGCAGTAATGAAAACTATGCTGTGCATAATGCAATTATTTATTTATTTTTGCTAATTTTTGGAGATAATTAAATTTATTCAAGTTTATTTTTATATAGTTTATAGCCTGCACTATTTCAAGCCTGATGAATGTATCTATTGCTAGAGTCATATGCTTATTGAAATGTATTGGCACAAATATTTAAATTCTCCCTCCTTTCTCTCTTTCCTTCTTTCTATCTCTCTAAGTATTTTGGAAGAACTATATTGCTAAATTTGCCTCACATGAATTCAAGTGTAATGCAAATTCAATATAACATATATTTAAAAAAACATAAACTTGATGAATATATATTACCAAGAAATCATGTTAATGATCTTAATATATATTTAAAGTTTATGTTCATATTTGTTCACTAAAAAAAAACTCTGAACAAATGATTTATATTTAACTATGAGTATATGTCTTAGAAATTTGCAATGGAGTAATTACATGAGAGAAAAATTTCATATAAATTTTTATAATAGTAAGTTTAATATGCTGCTCAGAAAAACTCATTAGATA
>NW_006922201.1:928836-932409 GCF_000298275.1 Orycteropus afer afer
TTGGGGTAGTCAAGATAACAAATGGCTCATGGAACACTTGCCAGCAGGAATATATTTATAGAAATAGAAAACTAACTAATACCTTAAAGATCCCCCATGACTTTTGACACATTATGCTATACCACCAAATGAGAATCGTATCACTAATTCCTTGGGAAAATATTTGCTCAGTCACATAAAATCAGTGATTGAAATTGGAAGGATGGTCTTTAAAAATAACTTTTGTTCTTTATCATACTGATCAAAGATATTTTTGAAAGCAAATTTCATGCTGGCTATGTTGTTTCAAAATTCACTGCTTTTTTAGGCTTGTGCATATTTTTTTTTTTTTACCAAAATAATTTTCAAATCTATCGATATTTTATAAAAATGCAGCTCTAAATTCAATAATATTCAGGAATGATGAGCAGATGCTCTTTCTACATTATTTGCTAACATATTCCAGTCTCACATTGCCATATTGTAGGTTCTCAAAACAATTACAAGGAAGAGGGGACAAAAAACAAGTGTGGAGTTTCTTTATCGAGTTATTGGGAGTAAACATTGGCACAGCAATCAGCTGTTTAGGTTCATTACAATGATTTTTCGAACTGTGTGTAATAACAGCCATACCCTATCACATGCCAGAATTTGGTGGTGAATGAAGTAATCTGAAAGAATTTGTCTCAGCACAAAAGTTACACATATGAATTAATCACTTTTTTCCTATAAGCCAGCATCAGAAACATTTACAATATGTTGATAGGAATAATGTAAATTACAACTATTTTAAGGAAAATGATTAATTCTTTTAACTAGTATCCAATAAATCCATGTTTTTTGCTTGGAGGATGTTTTCCAAATGCAATTGTTTTCAAAGATATGATATCTTCAATTGAAAAGTATGCAAATAGTTGATGATTGTATATTACGCTATATTGTAAAGTACACTGATATCCCACAGCTTTGTTCAACTTATTTTGTTTAGAAGGACCTCCAAAATATTCCCCCCACCTCTTGTGTACCAGAAGTGTCTTTTGTCTCTATTTTTTTTTTTTATTGATTGGTGTTCTGATTACCTAGTGCTGCTCTCACAATAATATACCACAAATGAGGTGTCCTTAACAAACAGGAGTTTATTTTCTTACAGTTTGGAGGTTTTAAGTCCAAGTTCAAAGTGCCAAGCCTTAGGGGCTGGGTGAAAGTCCTTTGATCTTGGGGTCCAGCTCTGCTGCCTGCTTCTGGCCCACTGGAGCTAGAGGTGTTTCTTCACTCAGACAGCTGCTGGCTGCTGAGGCAGAGAAGCCCAAGGTTGACAAATAAAAAGACACAGTTCCAATGTTAGCAAACAACATGGCAGGTCATTAATTCAAGTTCATTTTAAGTCTCAAGGTTGGCAGAGCATGGCAGGCTGCTGAACAATGACATGGCTATATGCAGGGTCCAAGCATGCCATATGCTAGACACTATTCCCAAAGCTGTTTCTTATATATGGGAAGCAGACCACATAACCAAAGCAGCTACTCAGCGGCTTGTGGTAGATCCCACCATGGAGTTGATTGCCAGTCTCATCATGGGGAATAATAACCTTCAGCTGCCCAGCCACTCAACTAGGCCCAGCCAAATTGACACACAAACATAACGACCACAACTGGGTCTTGCTACAGCAACCTACCTGTTGTACACATTAGTAATTTAGTCAGGAATAAAATCTCTAATTTTCTTGAGTTCAAAACAGCTGAAACAATCATCTGATACCTTTAAATATTCTTTATTGAGTGGGGTCTAACTTGATGGCACATAACAACAGCAACAACAACATGGACTAAGTACTTCGAAAAAAAACACTGAAGAATATGTTCTGAGAAAAAATATTTCAGAATCAAATTCTGCTAGGCTTTTCTTAGAGACATGTGATATGGTCTCTTGTATGTTTACATAGTCCTTTGTGTGTGCTAAAGAGAATTGTGCTTGAGTATGGTAGGTTGAATAGTGGAAGCGCAAAGATGTACTAATTCTTGGAACTTGTGAGTATGTTACTTTATATACTAAAAGGTACTTTGTAGATGTGGTTAAAGTTAGGAACTGAAAATAGGAATATTATTCTGGAGTATCACTGTGGATATATTCCTAGCATACATGTGTTTTGAAAAGTAGAGAACTTTTCTTGGCTGTGGTAAAAAAAAAAAAAAAAAAAAAAAAAAAATAGATTACATAGGATGGATACTGAGATGTGACTTGGCTGGCTTTGAAGATAGAGAAAGCCAATGAGTAAGAGTGACCTCAAGAAGCTAGAAAAGTAAAAACAATATATTCTCTCACAGAACATACACAGAGAAATGCAGCCCTGCAAACACCTTGATTTTAGCTCATTGAGAATCATTTCAGACTTCTGAGTTCCAGACTATAATATAATGAATTTGTTTTGTGTTAGGACACTATATTTATGGTAACTTATGACAGCTTCAATAGGAAACTAGTATAAACATACATAATACCATACCAAACCCATTACTCTCGAGTCAATTCTGACTAATAGTGACCCTATATATTCTTGTCTATATGTTATGTATCTACAGACTAACATATATAGAAAGCCTAGAAAGGCCATTTCTTTTCATAAAAAAATCACTCTGCATCTGGTTTCTTTTCTTAGCAGTACACTTCTATGATTTATCCATGGTGTTCCAGCTATCAGTAGTACATTTCATTTATTGCAGAGTAGCATTTCATTCTGGGGATATGTACCTACTCAGCAGTTGAAGGATATTTGTTGCTTTTGCTTATTTTTTAATTATTATTTGACAATCATGAATGAAGCTACTAAAAATGTGCATCTAAAAAAGCTGCCCCATCTGGCCATCCAGAAAGCACAACATGAAAGAGAATTGCTCTGTATATTTCTTTGCCTGCATTTTTAAAGTATTTGACAGATTTTTGGTTTTATTTTCACTTTAGTTGTTCCAATAAGAATGTAATGGCATTTCATTATAAGTTTAATTTGGCTTTCTTTAATAACAAACTATATTGCGAAATTTTTCAAATATTTGTATGTCATACGTAAATCTTTAGTGAAGATTCTGTTCTAATATTTTGTCTCCTTTTTTCTATCATGTTTTGAGATTTTTTTATGTATTCTAGAGAGAAGTCCTTCAGCAGGTAAGTTTTTTTAATATTTCTTTTGTTATGTGGCTTGTCTTTTTATACTATCAATGTCTAAATATAAATATTCTTTATTTTGAATAATGAAAACAATACCCTTAACTTCTGATCTTTAGGAGTATTCAATCATTCATCATTAATTATGATGTTTACTATAGGCTTTATCATGTTGATGAAATTTTATTTTTTTTAACTTTCTATTATGATTTGGTGAAATTTTACAAATCAGATTAGTTTTACATTCCATAGTTTAGATACATTTTGTTTCTTGACAATAATTACCATCCCCACAGCTCTCTTTACACTTTCTCCTTGTGGTCACTCTTTCCCTGTGTCCTTTTTGCCTATGCATTCCTCCCTCCCTAGCTTTCTGCCTGTGCAAATGCTGCCCTTCTGGTCTCCCATGTTTGATTGTTCTAAGGAGTGCATTTG
>NW_006922201.1:932639-937791 GCF_000298275.1 Orycteropus afer afer
AATTCAAGACCTGAAGGATGGCTAGGGGCCAAAGTCTCAGAGGTTTCATCATTCTCAATAAGACTAATAATTCTGATCTTTTTTATGTTTTTGAATTTTGTTCCATATTTGTTCTCCCACTGTATCCAGGATATCTAGTTTTTATCTCTGGTTGGTGGGTAGCTGGACGCCAGCTAGTTCTTCTGGTGTCAGGGTCATGTAGCCTGAGGTTCTTTTGGTCCATTAGTCCCTTGGACTTATTGTTTCCATGTGTCTTTGATTTTCTTCACTCCTTTTGCTCTGTATGATGAGAGGTCAATATGACATCTTAGATAGCTACTCGAAAGCTTTTAAGACCCCAGTTCCTACTCACCAAGCTAGGATGCAGAACAATGGTTCTGTGTAATACATTGTGCCAATTGAGCTTGATGTCTTGTGACCATGATCTGGTGCCAGCAAGCCTGGTGAATCTCTCCATCAAGATGTTATTTGTGGCTAATAACTTAGCCTAACTTTGTCCCATGTTAGCTCTGTAATGTATATGGATATTTTTATAGAACATAATGTATGTATGTGGGAATGTCATTTTTCAAACCTATGGATAGTCATGGTTATATTCCTGTTGGCCTACCCCTACATGATAGTCCTGCCTGCCTACCTATATACCTATGTATCTACCTATAGATTAGTGTTTGTTATTACTAATAATGCATCTTGTGTGTGTAATAATATTTACCTTTGTTGTCTGTACCTCTTGTGCACCTCTCCATGCCTCCCTTTTCCTTAGCGTTATTATACTGGTCACACACTTAGGTTGTATTGGTTTTCATTTCACCTAAATTAGCACATGTCTCTAAATAGTCAACAATCTTCCCTTCCCTCCTCTCCCATTCCTGAGAGTTTCATTTTATCCTGCGTTTCTTGAGAATTTACAATATATTCTCTATCTCTTTGTCTGTCTGTATCTATCTTTCTTTCTTTCCATACAAGATAGATAGACATACTAAGTTTGAAAACATTTTGTTAAGAATGTTCACATCAATTATCATGGCAATATTAGTCTGTAATTTTCTATTCATAAAATATATTCATTTGTTTGTGATTTTATGGTAAAATAAATTGGAAATATTGTAATTTCCTGTGAGATTATATAAAAAAATGTGTGTCATTTCTTCATTAAATTATTTGAATAACCCACCAGTAAAGTCATTAACAACTTTTTCCTCTGTTGGAGATTTTTCAGTACAAATTTAAGTTATTTAACAGAAAAGCTCTTAGAAAAATTATAATATTTTATAGTTTGATTTTTTTTTAGTTATATGGATATTTCATCTAAGTTCTCAGAATTATGGGCATGGGCTTGTTTGTAATATTCTCTTAGAGTTTTGATGTGTATAGGCCCTGAATAGTTGTTGCTGTTTTTATTACTAACATTTCTAATTTGTACATTTCCTCAATTTCTCTAATAAATTGGGGTAGAGCTGTGCCAATCTATGTTGTTTTTTTTTAGTTAGGTGTCATCGAGTTGGCTTCAACTCATAATGACCTTGTGTACAACAGAAGATAACACTGCCCAGTTCTGTGCCAGCCTCACAATCCTTGCTATACCTGATCCCATCATTGCAGCCACTCTGTCAATCCATCTCTTGAGGGCTTTTCCCTTCTTTGTTGACCCTCCACTTTACCAAGCATGATATCTTCCTCCAGAGAATGGTCCTTTCTGACAACATGACCAAATTAGGTGAGATGAAGTCTGGCTATTCTCGCTCCAAGGAACATTCCAGCTTAATTTCCTCCAGGACAGATGTGTTCATTTTTTGGCAGTCCATGATAATTTCAGTATTCTTCACAAACACCACAACTCAAAAGTATCACCTCTTTTTCGGTCTTCCTTATTCATTTCCCAGCTCTCACATACATATGAAGTGATTGAAAATACCATGGCTTGTGTTAGATGCACCTTAGTCTTCAAGGAGACCTCTTTGCCCTTTAGCACTTGAAAGAGATCTTCCGCAACAGATTCACCCAGTACAATACGTTGTCTGATGTCTTGACTGCAGTTCTATTAGTGTTGATTGCAGAACCAAGTAACATAAAATCTTTGACAATTTCAATCTTTTCTATATCTATCATGATGCTCTTTATTGGTCCAGTTGTGAGGATTTTCATTTTATTTATATTGAGACATAATCCATATTGCAGACTATAGTCTTTAATCTTCATCAGTAAACGCTCCAAGTCATCCTCATTTTCAACAAGCAAAGTTCTGTTGTCTGTATATTGCAGGTTGTTAATGAGTCCTCCTCCTATCCTGATGCCATGCTCTTCTTCACATAGTCCAGCTTCTCAGACTATTTGCTCAGCAAACAGATTGGGTAAGTATGGTGAAATGATACAACTCTGATGTACTCCCTTCCTGATTTTAAACCAGGCAGTATCCCCTTGTTCTGTTCAAACCACAGCCTCTTGGTCTACGTACAGGTTTCTCATGAGCATAATTAAATGTTCTGGACTTCCCAGTCTTGATAACGTTATCCACAATTTGTTATGATCCACAAAATTGAATACTTTTTCATAATCAATAAAACACAGGTAAAAATCTTTCTGGTGCTCTTTGTTTCTTCCAAGATCCATATGACACCAGCAATGACATCCCTTATCCCACATACTCTTCTGAATCGATCTTAAATTTCTGGAAGTTCCATGTAAATATACTTTTCCAGCTGTTTTTTTTTTTTTAATTATCTTCAGCAACATTTCATTTGCATGTGATAATTATGATACTGTTGATTAATTTCCACATTCTGTTGGATCACCTTTATCTGCAAGGGGCCAACATATCGACTTCTTCCAGTCAGTTGGCCTAGTAGCTGTCTTCCAAATTTTTTGGCATAAATGAGTAAGTGCCTCCAGTGCTGTTGTATCTGTTTATTGAAACATGCCAATAGGCAATGCATAAATTTGAGAAGGCTTGATGTTCACCAATTCCTTCAATGTAGTTTGGACTTCTTCCTTAAATACCATTAGTTTTTAATCATATGCTACCTCTTGAAATAGTGGAACATCAACCAATTCTTTTTGGTATAGTGACTCTGTGTATTCCTTCCATCTTCTTTTGATGCTTCCTGCATTAATAAATATTTTGCACACAGAATCCTTGAGTGTTGTAACTCAAAGCTTGAAATTTTTCTTCAGTTCTTCCTTCCTGAGTGATATCAAGCATGTTTTTGCATTTTGTTTTTCTAACTTCAGGTCTTTCATTATAATAGTTTACTTTACTTCTCAAGCCACTCTTTCAAATCTTCTATTCAACTCTTTTATTTCATTTCTTCGATGGCACATAACAACAACAACAACATTCGCTTTAGCTACTGTCCACTCAATAGCAAGTTTCAGAATCTCTTTTGACATACCTTTTGTTTTTTGCATTCTATCCTGCCTTTTTAATGACCTTTTGCTTTGTTCCTGTATAATGTTCATGATGTCAACCACAACTTTTCTAATCTTCAGTCATTGATGTTTGTTGTGTCAAATCCATTCTTCTAATGTTCTCTAAATTAAGGTGGGATAGAACCAAGGTTATATTTTGGTTCCTATGGACTTGTTTAATTTTCTTCATCTTCAGCTTATAGTTGCATATGAACAGTTGATGTCTATTCCACATTAAGCCCCTGGCATTGTTTTGACTGATAATATTAAGTTTTTCCATTGCCTCTCTCCACAGACATAGTCAATCTATTCCTATGTATTCCATCTGGTGAGGTCCACATGTCTAGCTGCCATTTATTTTGATGAAGAAGTCATTTGCAATGAGTAAGTCATTGGTCCTGCAAAATTCTATCCTGTGGTCACTAGCAGCATTTCTATCACCAAGGCCATAATTTCCAACTGTTTGATGGATGTTTCTTGTTTCTTTTGTATTATAATTACCAGTAATAATCAATACATTTTTATTGCATGTTTGATCAATTTCAAACTACAGAAGTTGGGAAAAATCTTAAATTTCTTCCTCTTCGGCTTTAGTGGTTGGTGCATGGATTGAATACTAGTAGTGTTAACTACTTGTTTAAAATCAGGAAGGTTGTATGTCAAGATTGTATCTTTCATCACATTTATTCAATCTATATGCTGAACAAATAATACCATAAACTGAACTATATGAAGAAGAATGCAGGATCAGGATAGGAAGAAGAATTAATAACCTGTGATATGCAGATGACACATCCTTGCTTGCTGAAAGTGAAGATTACTTTAAGCACTTCCTGATGAAGTTAAAAGACTGCAACATAAACCTTAACATAAAGAAAATAAAAATCTTCACAACTGGACCAATAAATAACATCATGATACACAGGAAAACAATGAATTTCTCTGGTGTGGTAGTTAAGGTTATGTGTCAAGTTGCTAGGGTTGGTTTTGAGTGGCTGGGCAGCTGGATGTAGTTATTTCCCATGATGAGATTGGTAATCAACTCCATGAAATAATCTACTGGATCCATTGAGTAGCTGCCTTAGGGTTGTGGTCTACTTCCAGTATACAAGAAATAACACTGAAGATTGTGTGATAGAATTTTGCAAGACCAATGACTTATTTATTGCAAAAATCTTTTTTCAACAGCACATATGGTGGCTATATATGTAGACTTCACAAGATGGAATACACAGGAATCAGATTGACTAAATCTGCGGAAAGAGGCAATTGAGAAGCTCAATATCTTCAGCTAAAACAAGGCCAGGAGTTGACGATGGTGGAACAGACCATCAACGGCTCACATGCAAGTTCAAGTTGACATTGAAGACAATTAAAACAAGTTCACATGAGTCAAAATATGACCTTGGTTATCTCCCTCCTGAAATTAGAGACCATCTAAAGAATACATTTGATGCATTGAACAGCAATGACTTAAAACCAGAGGAATTGTTGGATGACATCAAGAACATCATCCATGAAGAAACCAAAAGGTCATTAAAAAGACAGAAAAGGAAGTAAAGACTGAAATGGATGTCAGGAGAGACTCTGAAACTTTCCCTTGAATGGAGAGTAGCTAAAGCAAATGGAAGAAATGAAAAGATAAAAGAGCTGAATAGAAGATTTCAAGAGCTGCTTGAGAAGACAAATAAATTATAATAATGAAATGTGCAAATACCTGGAGTTAGAAACCAAAGGAGAACAC
>NW_006922201.1:938659-951947 GCF_000298275.1 Orycteropus afer afer
CCTTGAGTGAGCGGCTCACCGCTCGGCCTGGAGATCTCGGATTCATCATTTATTGGAAACAACAACCAATATACTGCATGCCAGCTTGAATCTCTCGGCTCCCCTGTGCTTGCGGAAGCCAAGGCGGCCGCAAGCCCCATCTCCTCCAGAGACGGACTTTTCGGCTTGGACTTGTCGACTGTGCTTGCAGAAGCCAAGGGAGCCGCAAGCCCCATCTCCTCCAGAGACGGACTTTTCAGCTTGGACTTTTTGGCTTCTATACACTTGTGAGCCATTTACCTAAGATAAATCTCTCTCTCTTTCTCTCTCTCTCTCTCTCTATATATATATATATATATATATATATATATATATACCTTGCTGTTTTTTTGTGTTTCTCTACAGAACCCAATCTAACACACATTGCTTATGTCAGATGGATCTTGCATGAAAGCAAAGAATACCAGAAAGATGTTTTATTGACTATGCAAAAGCATTCAATTTTGTGGATCATAACAAATTATGTGTAACATTGAGAAGAATGGGAATTCCAGAATACTTGATTGTGCTCATGAGGAACCTGGACATAGACCAGGAGGCTGTCATTTGAACAGAACAATGGATTACTGCATGATTTAAAATCAGGAATGGAGTGTATCAGAGTTGTATATTTCACCATACTTATTCAATCTCTATGCTGAGCAAATAATCTGAGAACCTGGGCTATATAAAATAGACTGGCATCAGGATTGGGTAAAGACTTATTAACAATCTGTGATATGCAGATAACAAAGTTCTGCTTGCTGAAAGTGAGGATGACTTGAAGCACTTAAAAATAAAGACTACAGTTTGCAGTATGGATTACATCTTAACATAAAGAAAATGAAAATCCTCACAACTGGACCAATAAGCAGCATTACTATAGATGGAGAAAAAATTGAAGTTGTTAAAGATCTCATGTTACCTGTTTCCACAATCAACATCAATAGAAGCAGCAATTAAGACATCAGAAGACATATTCCACTGGGCACATCTGCTGCTAAAGAACTCTATAAAGTGCTGAAGAGCAAACATGTCTCCTTGAAGACTAAAGTGTGCCTACCCCAAGCCATGGTATTTTCAATCTCCTCATATGATGTGAGAGTTGGACAATGAATAAGGAAGACCAAAGAAGAGTTGATGCTTTTGAGTCATGGTGTTGGTGAAGAATGCTGAAAGTACCATGGACTGCTAAAAGAACTAACAAATCTATCCTGGAAGAAGTGCAGCCAGAATGCTCCTTGGAAGTGAGAATGGCCAGACTTTGTCTCATTACTTTGGTCATGATGTCAGAAGGGACCAAATACCTGGAGAATGATGTCATGCTTGGTGATGTGGAGGGTCAACAAAGAAGGGTAAGGCCATTGGCAAAATGGATTGACATAGTGATTGCAACAATGGGCTCAGGTATAACAGGGATTGTAAGCCTGGCACAGGACCAGGCAGTGTTTTGTTCTGTTGTACATGGGGTCACTATCTTTCAGAGTCAACTCAATGACACCTAACAACAACAATAAAACAGGTAATCAAAACATCAGGTATTTCATTTTACTTGGATCTGTAGTCTACATCTATGGAAGCTGTTGTTGTCATGATGTGCCTTTGAGTCAGATCCAATTCATAGCGACCCCTCCTTGGGTTTCTAAGGCAGTATCACTATTGAAGTAGATTGCCCAACTTTCCTTCCGAGGAATGGCTGGTGTGTTTGAACCTCCAGTCTTCTGGTTAGAAGTCAAGTGCCTTAGGCACTATCTATGGAAGCAGCAGTAAGGAAATGAAATGCTGTTTTGCACTGGGAAAATCTGCTGCAAAAGACCTCTTTAAATTGTTAAGGACCAAAAGTGTCACAATGAAAACTAAGGTGTGCCTGACCTAAACCATGGTATTTCAGTCACCTTGTATGCATGTGAAACTTGAATAATAAATAAGGAAGAATGAAAAATAGGTGATACCTTTGAAGTGGGGTGCTGGCAAATAATACTGAAAATACCATGGAGTGCTGAAAGAAAGAACAAATCTACCTTGGAGGGAGCACAGCTGGAATGCTCCTTGGGAGCAAGGATGGCCAGACTTGATCTCAATTACTTTGGTCATATTGTCAGAAGGAACTATTCCCTGGAGAAGGGTATCATGCTTGGTAAAGTAGAAAGTCAACAAGGAAGATGTAGGCATTCAATGAGATGAATTGACACAGTAGCTGCAATGATGAGCTCAAGCATAACAAGGACAGTAAAGATGGCACAGGACCAGCCAATGTTTTGTTCTATTGTACACAGGGTCTCCATGAGTTGCAGCCAAGTCAACGGTACCTAACAACAAAAACAACATTATTAACTTGTCTTCCTTGTAGGCGTATGGATATTCTCCTATTACTGACAGCATTGTAATTCAGGTTATATCTTGACATGTTCTTTTTGATGATGAATGAGATAATGTTCATCTTCTGTTTGTCATTTTATGCAAAGTAGACAATATAACTCTCAAATTCCTAATCTCTAATACCAGTACATTTCAGCTCATTAATACTTAGGATATTGATCTTTATGCATTCCATTTCATTTTTTACAACTTCTGATTTTCCTAAATTTGTATTTTGTACATTCCAAAATGTTACTTTTTGGAATTTTAAGTGGTGCCCCATCAGGAAATGAAGGTCCTGGAAATGAAGGTTTGCTTCAACCACAAACTATTTCTTTACCATTATTTAGGATTGTGTTGTTAGGTGTTGTCAAGGTAGCTCTGACTCATAATGCTCCTATGTACAAGAGAACAAAACACATCCTGGTCCAGCATCACCTTCACAATCCTTGCTACACTTGAGCCCATCACTGCACTCACTGTGTCAATCATTAAGGGTCTTCCCCTTCTGGCTGACCCTTTCTCTGCTTTACCAAATATGATATCCTTCTTCAGGGAATTTGTGGTGGTTAAGTTTGTGTGTCCACTTGGCTGGGCCTGCTTGAGTGGCTGGGCAGCTGGTGATAGTTTATTCCCCATGATGAGCCTGGCAATCAACCCCATGGTGGGATCTACCACAAGTAGCTGAGTAGCTGTCTTTGGGATATGGTCTGCTTCCTGTGTATAAGGAGAAACCTTGGGGAACAGTCTGTAGCTTATGGCACCCTTGAACACTGCATATAGCCTTGTCATTGTTGAGCAACCTGCCATGGTCTGCTGAACTTCAGACTTTCAAATGGACTTAAATTAATGGCCTGCTATGTGGTTTGGTAACATGGAGACTGTGCCTTTTTACTTGTAAACCTTGGGTTTGTAAGTCTCAGCAGCCAGCAGCTGTTTGAGTGAAGAAAAGCCTCTAGCTCCAGTAGGTTGGAAGCAGGAGGCAGAGCTGAACCCAAAGGTTGAGGGGCTTTCCCCAAGCTCCTAGAGCCTGACATTTTGAACTTGGACTTAAAACCTCCAATTTGTAAGAATAAACTCCTGTTTGTTAAGGCCATCCCATTGGTGGTATATTCCTGTCAGAGTGGCACTAGGTAACAAGAACAGATTTTTTTTCCATCTGATGACATGACCAATGTAGGTTAAATGAAGTCTGGCCATTCTTGCTTCCAAGCAGCTTTCCAGCTGCACTTCTTCCATGACAGATTTGTTCATTCTTCTTGCAGTCCACACTATTTTCACTATTCTCTGCCAATGCCACAATTCAAAGGCATCAACTTTTCTTCCATCTTCCTTATTTAACTGTTCAGCTTTCATATTCATAAGAAATACCATGGCTTGAGTTTGGTGGGCCCTAGTCTTCAAAGTGACATCTCTGCTTCTTAACATTTTAAAGAAGTCTTTTGCAACAGGTTTACCCAGTGCAATACGACGTCTGATGTGTTGACTACTGCTTACATGGGTGTTGATTGTGGATCTAAGTAAAATTATATCCCTGACAACTTCTATCATTTCTCCATTTATCATGTTGTTGCTTATTGGTCCAGTTGTGAGGATTTTAGATTTCCTTATGTTGAGGTGTAATCCATAATGAAGACTGTAATCTTTGACCTTCATCAGTAAATGCTTCAAGTCCTCTTCTCTTTCAGCAAACATGGTTGTATCATCTGCATATAACAGGTTATTAATGGTTTTTCTTCCAATGCTGCATTTTTCTTCATACATCCTTGGTTCTCAGATTATTTTCTCAGTGTGCAGATTGAATAAATGTGGTGAAATTTTACAACCCTGATGTACATACTTTCTGATTTTAAACCATGCAGTATCTTTGTTCTATTTGAATGATAGCCTTTTAATCTGTGTATAGGTTCATTGTGAGCACAATTAAATGTTCTGGATCTCCATTCTTCTCAATGTTGTCCATAATTTGTTATGATCCACACAGTTGAATGAATTTGCATGGATACCATGCAAATACCAGACATCGTTCTGGTATTCTTTGCTTTTAGCGAAGATCCATCTGATATCAGCAATATATCCCTCTTCATTCCATGTCCTCTTCTGAATCAGCTTACTTATCTAGAAGTTCCCTATCAATGTACTGCTGCAACCAGTGTTAATTATCTTCAGCAAGATTTTACTTGTGTATGTTATTAATGGCATAAATTGAAGATTTCCACATTCTGTGCAATCACCTTTCTTTGGAATGGGTACAAATATGGATCTCTTCTAGTCAGTCGGCCATGTAGTTGTCTTCCAAATTTCTTGGCATAGCTGAGTAAGTGCCTCCAGCATGGCATCTGTTTGTTGAAGCATCTCAGTGGGTATTCCATCAATTCCTGGAACCTTGTTTTTCACCAATCCCTTCAGTGTCACTTGTACTTCTTCCTTTGATACCATTGGTTCTTAATCATATGCCAACTCCTGAAATAGTTGAACATCAACCATTTCTTTTTGGTACATTGACTCTGTGAAAGCTTCTTCTTTTGGTGCTCCATGCATCATCCAATATTTTGCCCATATAATTATTCAATATTGTAACTCATGGCTTGAAATTTTTCTTCAGTTCTTTTGGCTGGGGAAATGTCAAGCGTGTTCTTCCCCTTCCACTTTCTAATGCAAATTCTTTGTACATTTTATTATAATACTTTAGTTTGTTTTCTCGAGTTGCTCTTTGAAATATTTTGTTCAGTACTATTATTTCAGCATTTCTTCCTTTTTGCTTTAGCTACTTTCATTTCAAGAGCAAGTATCTGACATCAATTTTGGTCTTTTCTTCTTTTCCTTTCTTTGTAATGACCATTTGCTTTTTTTTTTTTTTATGTATGACATTCTTGATGTCAAACCACAACTCATCTGGCCTTCTGTCACTGGTGTTCAATGCATCAAATCTATTCTTCAGACAGTCTCTAAATTCAGGTGAGATATAATCAAGGCCATATTTTGGCTCTTCTGAACTTATTTTAATTTTGTTTAACTTAAGGTTGAATTTCATATGAGCCATTGATGGTCTGTTCCACAGTCACCTCCTGGCCTTTATTGAATGATGATATTAAGCTCTTCCATTGCCTCTTTCCACAGACATAGTCAATATGATTTTTGTGTATTCCATTTGGCAAGTTCTATGTGCATAGCTGCTGTTTATGTTGTTGAAAAAAGGCATTTGCAATGAATAAGTTACCAGTCTTCAAAAATTCCACCAATGTATGTTCAGTGTAATTTCTATCACCAAGACCATATTTTCCAATTACTGGTGATTCTTCTATGCTTCCAACTTTTGCATTATACCACCAGTTATAATCAACATATCTTGACTGCATGTTTGGTCACTTGTAAACTGTAGAAGGTGGTAAAAAATTTCAATTTCCTTATCTTTGGCTTTGGTGCTTGGTGGGTAAATTTGGATAATAGTAGCATTAACTGGTCTTCCTGTAAGTGTGTGCATATTATCTTATCACTGACAGCACTGTACTGCAAGATAGATCTTGAGATATTCTTTTTGACAGTGAATACAATGCCATTCCTCTTCAATTTGTCATTGTAGCATAGTATATCATATCTTATTCAAAATGGCCAATACCAGTTCATTTCCACTCACTAATGCCTAAGATATCAATTTTTATGTTTCCATTTCATTTCTGCAACTTCCAATTTTCCTAGATTCATATATCATACTTTCCATATTCTGATTATCAGTGAATCTTTACAACTGTTTCTTTCCATTTTGAGTCATGCCCCATCAGCAAATGGAGGTCCTGAAAACTTTACTCCATCTACATTGTTAAGGTCAACTCTATTTTGGGGAGACAATATTTCCCCACTCATATTTTAAGTTCCTCTGACCTGTGGGGTTTGTCTTCTGTCACTATATCAATGTTTCAAGAGTACTCAAACTTTTCAGTAATATATCACACAGTGTTTCCCTTCTATTTATAAGGTGTTCAGTGTCCAGTTTGTTTGTTTGTTTTTTTCAGAAGGGGCTGGCTTCATACTTCTTCCCAGTCCTTCTGAGTCTAGAAGTTCTACTGAAATCTGTCCACCATGAGTGGCCCTGCTGCTGTTTGAAATATTGGTGGCATAGCCACCAGCATCACAGCAACACTAAAAACACAATAGCATGACAAACTGACAGCCAAGGGGTGTATTATTTAGAATTAAATCTGTCTAAATAATTACTAGATCTTCCCAAATATGGTGGATATGATAAATCTCCTGTGCTAACAATATTTTTCATACCTTACAAAAATAAATTTCCTATTTCCAAAGTATATGAATTGTCTAGTTTAACTCTTTTTCCTATAAAGGCATGATTACAAGTACTTGAACCTCAGGATGGAATAGTCATTGAACTTAAGTTGACCCTAGGGAAGGAAAGTAAATCTTCAATGAGGAAAATCTCATTTTCTGCTGTCTATTCTCTGGTGACGTAGTACCTAAGGCATTTGACTGCTAACTAGAAGACTGGTGGTTCAAACCCCCAAGACACTCCTCGGAAGTAGGATATCTGAGTGGGATATTTGTGTTCATGAAATTAATTGGGATGTGTACTCAGAAACATCCATGAGGAAGTAATGGAAGCAGACTAGAGCCAGGGAGAATTTGCTATGGGATTCAATAAAAAAGATGACACATCTGATTTCACAGTGGGCCATGGAGCTGGGATGGCATTTCATTATTGTTACTATTGAAGTGAATTGGGTTGGCTTTTGTATATTTGCACAGATCAGTTATTGGATATGGGCTGCTTCTAGAGAGGTGGTATATCCTTGGGAGAAGTTGCTCTCTGGAGCAGGGTTATGAGGTAAGACTCAGCTGTGACCTACCCAACATTCCTGGAAGCTTGGAGAATGAAAACCTCTCTTAAATAGGAGAATCTGACTGGTTCTCTGCAGTTCAGTGAATAATTTATTTGCCCTTTCTAGCTATAGTCTTTGTAACTCCCATAAAATGACTGGATGGAACTATGCAAATGAGGTTCTTGTGGACCACCAAGGGGATTGTAAAGTTTGCTATTGGTGTAAACAAGATGCATGACACCGTTTTTTGGTGGAGCCATGCATAAAATGTGTATGTAACCCTAATGAGGAGACTGGTCAGCTTTGCCCTCCTGACAGGCTTAAAGGAAAGCCAATTCTAGAGCACAGGCAGACCTCATGATCACCAAAAAAAAAGTACAGGAGTTGAGTGCATCCTTTGCACCTGGGATCCTTGCACTGAGAACCCCATAGACTGAGGAAGTAGAGAGAGAAAGATATAATGCTAGAAGTAGCAAGAGACTTTGAGAAGCAGCAGCAGAGAAAAGGTGGCAACAGGGACAGTAGAAGCAGGAGACTGGCAGAAGATGATGCAGTAAACTTCCTGACCCACAGACTGAGAAGCCACAAGAAAGCTGAGCATCTTTAGGCAAGAAGCTTACCGGTGGATTAAGGTGCTCCCTCAGAGGGAAGATTGGGCAATCTACTTCCATAATGATACTACCTCAGAAACCCAAGAAGGGGTCCCATAACTTCATTGCACATAACAACAACAACAACAACAACAGGAACTTATTGGTCAAGCTAAAGAACTTTCTAACACTTGTGCTACCAGAACAGAGGCTGTGGGGCTGAAAGACCAAGGATAAGAGAGGCCTCTTTGTAGACAGGGCTGAGAAGAAGCTGTTCTGATCTAAGAACTGTATTCTGAGTCATTTCTGATATTCCACCTAGTATGAATCAGCCTTGAGCTGTTGATCTTGATTCCCCTTTGTGAATTTATAGGAGACTAGACACACTGTCATGACATTTTTACATCCACACTATCCATTATAAAAGTTTAAACTCCAATATATGTTTCTCAGCTTTCTTTAACACCTGCAGAGTTTCTTTATTTTTATTTAGTCTACAAATCACCCTTTAGAAAAATTTCTCCTGATTTCTCTAGGATACATTGGTGAAAAACAAACCAAACCCTTTATTTCTAGTTGAAAGTTATGTTCTACTTTTAAGTTAGGAATATTTTATATTACTGATCTATAAAGGAAGGTAGACTTATGGAGGTCTGTGATTTATTGTTAAAGAGTGAAGTTGACTTTTCTTTGGTTTCCTAGCCTGTTTATCTATTTTGTTAGAAATCTCACCTTAGATATTCAACTAGAGGGATCAATGTCATGCACATCCTCTAGCCAAGTTTCTTGTTTTATTATTATTATTATTATTATTATTATTATTATTATTAATCATTTAGCTCCCATAAAAGTGATGACTTAAGCAATTACCTATATTGTGTTTGCATATTATAAGCATATGATTTCAAGTAGCTTGTATGTGGAGACTTGATTTATCACAGACAAAAAAATGTGGAGCAAAATATGTACCTCTAATAATCTAATGGCTCTTTGCGGGTTAGCACTTTACCTTTGCTAACTTCTTCATACGTGCAAATTCACTCATTATTCACTTCCATAATTGCCAAGATAATATTACTAAGATGTACACACACACACACACACACACATATATATATGTGTGTGTGTGTGTGTGTATATATATATATATGTATATATATGTGTACATATATATATGTGTGTATGTATGTATATATATATATATATATATATGTATGTATGTATAGATATATATATTTTTTTGTTCTTCAGAAAAGAGGTAACAATGTATTAGAGTGCAGGTTGAAAAAGCCATAATTACTTGGAAAGCAAATGTGAACCTTAGTAAAAAGTCCATCTTCCCTTAGATTTGAGAAAACATCACCTCTTTGATATAATGTTGATATATGATGGTAGGAGGAATTAGAATTTTCTTTGATATAATGTTGATATATGATGGTGGGAGAAATTAGAATTTTCTATAGGACATTACTTGAATTCCACCATTTTTCTGCCTGAACACATACCTTCAGTTTGACTGGATACAATTTTCTAGTGGTTTCTGGCAGATTATTGAGCAACAAAAATATATCTCTGGGTGCTGAATCTCTAAATCTATGCTTGTGTTTTCCTCAGTATTTTAAGGAGATGGTATGAAAGATTAGAAATCAGGTATCTATCACAACTGTCCTAGTTTCCTAGGGTTGTATTGACAAAATATCACAAAGTGGGTGGATATAAAGAGTAGAAATTTATTGTCTCACAATTTTGGAGGCTTTTCATCCAGATCAATGCAGTAGCTATGTTGATTTCTCTGGCACTTTGAGAGAGAAACTGTTCCATACATTTCCTAGTTTCTGGTGGCTCCCAGAAAACCTTGTTGTTTCTTAGCTCTCATTGAACTCTTTGATCATATCAATTTTTTTTTCCAAGCTCTGCCTGTCTCTTCTTTTATGAGATGCTAACCAGATGGAGTAAAACCTATGTTACTGTTGTATAAATTCATGTTAGCTGTAACATCTTGAAAGACACTATTTTGAAACAAAGTCACATGCACCAGTAAAAGGGATTAGGTACTGAACGTGTTAACTTGTTGTTGTTGTTGTTGTTAGGTGCCGTCAAGTCATCTTTGACTCATAGTGACCTTACATACAGCAGAACGAAACACTGTCCAGTCCTGTGCCAGCTCCATGATCCCAGCTATTCCTGAGCCAATCGTTATAACCACTGTTTCAATCCATCTTGTTGAGGGCCTCCCCCTCTTTTGTTGACCCTCCATTTTACCAAGCATTACATCTTTTTCCAGGGAATGGTCTCTTCTGACAACATGACCAAAGTAGGTGAGACAAAGTCTGGCCATTCTTGCTCCCATGAAACATTCTAGCTGCACTTCTTCCAGGACAGGTTTGTTAGTTCTTTCAGAAATCCATGGTATTTTCATTATTCTTTGCCAAGAGCATAACTCAAAAGCATGAACTTTTCTTCAGTCTTCCTTATTTATTGTCCTACTCTCACATGCATATGAGGTGATTGAAAATATCACGGCTACTTGTATCAAGTGCACCTTAGTACTCAAGGAGGTATCTTTGCTCTTGAGCAGTTGAAAGAGGTCTTTTGCAGCTGATTTGCCCAGTGCTATATGTCGTCTGATGTCTTGACTGCTGCTTCCATTGGCATTGATTATAGAACCAAGTAATATGAAGTTTATGATAGTTGCAGTTGTGTGTCAACTTGGCTGGATGACAATTCTGAGTGGTTTAAGCAGTTGTGATGTGGGTTATTCCAATGATGAGATCGGATGTATAAGTTTTGAGCAGCTAATCCATTAAAAGGGAGTTTCCTTAGTGGTGTGGCCTAATTCCCATATATTTATAGACATCCTGGGAAAGTGAGATACTCCTCTGTGGATTTGGATCCTGTTGTGCTTCCTGCAACTGTCCATGAGCGAACAATCCACCATTCGGCCTGGTGATCTTATATTCATCATTCATTGGGGTCGACAGACAATATACTGCCTGCCAACCTTGAGCTCATCAATCCCTGCAGTTGTGTGAGTCGGAGAAAGCCTCCACCTTGACATTTGTTCAAAGAACTTGGGACTTGCCAGCTTCTATAAGTGTGTGAGCCATTTTCCTAAGATAAATTCTCTCTCTCTCTCTCTCTCTCTCTCTCTCTCTCTAACCAAAAAAAAACAAAACTCACTGCCATCAATTTGGACCCAACTCACAGTGTCCTCTCCTTGGGTTTCTGGGGCAGTATCACTAGGGAAGTAGATTCCCAATCTTCCTTCTCTGTCTATAAGCTTTACCAGTTTTGCTTCTCTAGAGAACCCAGCTAAACACAAAATCTTTGACAATTTCAATCTTTACTCCCTTTATCATGATGCTGTTTATTGGTCCAGTTGTGAGGACTTAAGTTTTCTTTATATTGAGGTATAATCCATAATGCAGACTGTAGTATTCAATGTTCATCAGTCAGTGTTTCAAGTCATCCTCACTCTCAGAAAGCAAAGTTGTGTCATCAGTATATCCCAGGTTGTTAGTGATTTTTCCTCCAATCCTGATGCCACGTTCTTCTTCATATAGTCCAGATTCTCTGATTATTTGCTCAGCATAGAGATTGAGGAAGTATGGTGGAAGGATACAAACCTGATGCTCTGCCTTCTTCATTTTAAATCATGCAGTATCCCCTTGTTCTGCTTGAGCAACAGCCTCCTGGTCTATGTACAGGTTCCTCATGAGTACAATTAAGTGTTCTGAAATTCCCATTGTTGTCAATGTTATCCATAATTTGGTATGATCCACACAATCAAATGCTTTTGCATAGTCAGTAAAACACAAGTAACCATCTTTCTGGTATTCTCTGCTTTCACCCAAGTTCCATCTGACATCAGCAATGATATCCCTTGTTCCATGTCCTCTTGTGAATTCAGCTTACATTTCTAGAAGTTCTCTGTCAATAAACTGCTGCAACCATTTTTGAATTACCTTCAGTAACATTTTACTTGTGTGTGATATAAATTATATTATTTGATAATTTCCACATTCTGAGGGATCACCTTTTTTGGAACAGGTACAAATATGAATCTGTTTCAGGCAGTTGGCCAGGAAGCTGTTTTCCAAATCTCCTGGCATATCCATTTGAGTGCCTCCAGCGTGGCATCCATTTGTTGAAAGATCACAATCGGTATCCCATCAATTTCTGGACCCTTGTTTTTGCCAGTTATTTCAGTGCAGCTTCAACTTCTTCCCTCAATACCATTGATTATCGATCATATTCTACCTCCTGAAATGTATGAACATCAACCACTTCTTTTTGGTCAGTTACTGTATTCTTTCCATCTTCTTTTGATATTTCCTGAATAATTCAATATTTTGTCCATAGAATCTTTCAGTATTGCAACTCGAGGCTTAATTTTTTTCTTAAGTTCTTTCAGCTTGAGAAATGCCAAGCATGTTCTTCCCTTTTTGTTTCCTAACTCCATGTCTTTGCACATTGCATTATTGTAATTGACTTTGTCTTCTTGACCTGCCTTTGAAATCTTCTGTTCAGCTCTTTTATCTTGTCATATCTTCATTTGCTTTAGCCACTCTTCATTCAAGCACAAGCTCTTCTGACATCCATTCTGGTCTTTTCTTCCTTTCCTGTCTTTTTAATGACTTTTTGCTTTCTTCATGGATGATGGTCATGATGTCATCCCACAATTCTTCTGGTTTCAGTCATTGGAATTCAATACATCAAATCTGTACTTTAGATGGTCTCTAAATTCTGGAGCGATATAGTCAAGGTCATATTTCAGCTCTCATGGACTACTTTTAATTGTCTTCTACTTTAAGGTGAACTTGCATATGAGCAGTTGCTTGTCTGTTCCACAATCAGCTTTTCACCTTGTTTTGGCTGAAGATATTTCGCTTTTCCATTGACCCTTGCCACAGATGTAGTAAATCTGATTCTTGTATACTCCATCTGGTGAAGTCCACATGTAGTGTGGCTGTTTGTGTTGCTGGAAAATGTATTTGCAATGAATGAGTCATTGATCTTGCAAAATTCTATCATGCAATCTCCAGAGTCATTTCTGCCACCAAGGCCAAATTCTCCAACTGCCTGTGATTCTTTGTTTCCATCTTTTACATTCCTATCAGCAGTGATAATCAGCATACCTTGATTGCATGTTTAGTGAATTTCAGACTGCAGAAGTTGGTAAAAATCTTCAATATCCTCATTTTTGGCTTTGGTGGTTGATGTGTGAATTTGAGTAATGGTACTATTACCAGTACTCCTGTAGGTGTAAGGATATTATCCTATCACTAAGCGCATTGTACATCAGGATAGATCTTGAAATATTCTTTGTGATGATGAATGCCACACTATTCTTCAATTTGTCATTCTCACCATAGTAGATCATAGAGTTGTCTGATTCAAAATGGTGAAAACCAGTCCATGTCAGGTCACTGATGCCTAGGATATCAGTATTTATGTGTTCCATTTCATTTTTGACAACTTCCAATT
>NW_006922201.1:955037-960185 GCF_000298275.1 Orycteropus afer afer
GAAGATCGACGAAAGAGGAGGAGGCCTTCCATGAGATGGATTGACATGGTGGCTGCGATGATGGGCTCAAGTATAACAGGGATTGTGGGGCTGGCGCAGGATCGGGCGGTGTTTCGTTCTGCTGTGCATGGGGTTTCTATGAGTCAGAAACGACTCGACAGCACACAACAACAACAACAACAACATTCCATGTTCTGATTATTAATGGATGTTTGCAGCTATTTCTTCTTACTTTGAGTCATGCCACATCCATAAATGGAGCTCCCAAAAGCTCTACTTTATCCGTATCATTAAAGTAGGCTCTACTCTGGTAAGGCAGCTCTTTTCCAGTCATATTTTGAGTGCCTTGCAACCTAAGGGACTCATCTTCCAGCACTGTATTGAATGATGTTTCAGTGTTATTCTTAAAGTTGTCCAGTTATATATAATACTGTGTTTCACTGCTATTCATAAGATTGTCACTGGCCAGTTCTTTGAGAATTGGGTGCTCTCTTCCTTCCTGAGTCTGTCTCAGTCCAGAAGCTCCACTGAAATCCATTCACCATGTGCCACCCTACTGATATTTAAAACATTGATGGCACAGCCTCCAGCCTCAAGGCAACATTCAAGACATCACAATACAACAAACTGACAGACAAACTCGTCCCCCTTAGCTACCTGCCTGGGGCTCTCTCTTATAGTTGTTCTGGCAACTTCTTGCCTGGGGTCTCTCTATTTCTTACCTGTTCTGGCCATCACTCTTGACTACTGCTTCCTGACCAGGGTCTCTTTGGTACTTACCTGTTCTGGCCATTGGCCGGATACACAATTTGATCCATAACAACAACGTATATTGGAAGTTTCCATTAGAAAATTATATAAAATGGAAATGATGATAATTTAAGTTATAAGAAATATTCAAAAAACTTATTTAAAAGACAAAAAATAATCTCTGATAAATTGGAGGCTATAAATTTTGCTCTTGCTAACTTTTGTCCCATGTGGCACAAACTTAACCACCACACCCTCAATTTCACAAGTGAGTAAAATACTTGACTGCTAATCAAAAGGGCATTGTTTTGAACCCACCAGCTACTCCGTGGGAGAAAGATGTGACAGTCTGCTTCCATAAAGATCTACAGCCTTGAAAACCCTAGGGAACACTTCTACTTTGTCCTATGAGGTTGTTAAGAGTTGTAATCAACTGACCAGCTGTGATATTTCTGGGTTTTGGTACATTATCTAACACTTTTAAAAATGCCCTAAGATTTAGTGCTATATTTGCATTGTTTTTCTCTAAATAATGAAAACATTCTAATAATCTGGTAAAGAAAAATTATAAAATTACTACAAATTTTGAGAAAGATAGACACACTTCAAAATTAACAGGGTTCATAGATTGTTTTCCTTCACATTGTTTGTGATAAGCCTTAGAGTATTATATTTCAAGATTGGGTGAAAATAGTTTTCAAGTTTAATGAGGATAGCATGGTTTTGGGACTGTTGCTGTTGTTATTTGCCGCTGAGTTTGACCTGACTCACAGTAACCCCTTCTTGGGTTTTCGAGTCATTATCACTATGGAAGTAGATTGCCCAACTTTCTTTCCAAGGAGTGGCTGGTTTTGTGGCTAGGAAAAATATAATGACATTAAGAAATATTACCAGAGTAAAGCTGTTTGAACATATCCATAAAGTTTAAAATAAGACTGAGAATATTTCCCTTGTTTGTACAGGTAATATTCTTCTCACTAGACACCTCAAATGCCAGAGTGACTCATCTGTTGAAAATTGGCACTATTACACTGATAAGCTTGGAATGGCAAGACAAATTATGTTCTACTTCCTATATTTTTATTACTCAGGTAGGAATAAACCCCAAATCTTTCAATTCTCAGCATAATTGTTCAGTCATCGGTTGATAAAAAATTTATTTTTGTAAGCATTCTTAAAGTTAACTACAACCAAATATGAATTTCCTGGTGGGACAATTGGTTAACGCACTTTGCTAAAAAGTTGGAAGTTTGAGTCCACCTAGAGTTACCTAGAAAGAGAGGTTTGGTAACCTACTTCTGAAAAAAAAAAAAACAGTTTAAACCCCTATGGAGCACAGTTCTGCTCTGACACATATGGTGTCACCACGAGTTGGAATCAACTCGACATCAATGGATTTTATACTAAAATAAATAAATTGTGAAATTGAGGGTGTGGTGGTTAAATTTGTAGGTCAACTTGGCTAGGCCTGGTTAAGTGGCTGAGCAGCTGGATGTAGTATTGCCCATGATGAGACTGATAAACAACTCCATGCTGGAATCTACTGTGAGTAGCTGAATAATTCCCTCTTGTTATGTGGTCTGCTTCCCATATACAAGAAACAGCTTTGGGAATGGTCTCTCTAGCTTATGGCACACTTGAACCCTGCATGTAACCGTGTTGTTGTACAGCAACCTGCCATGCTCTGCTGACTTTGGAACTTTCAATGGACTTGAATTAATGGCCTACCAGGTAGTTTGATGACATCAGGACTGTGCCTTTTTACTTGTCAACCGTGGACTTGTCAGTGTCAGCATCCAGCAGCTGTCTGAGTGAAGAAAAACCTCTAGCTCCAGTGGGCCAAAAGCAGGAGGCAGAGCTAAACCCCAATGTTGAGGGGCTTTCTCCCAGACCCTAAAGCCTGGCACTTTGAACTTGGACCTAATGCCTCCAAACTGTAAAAGAATAAACTCCTGTTTATTCAATCGTCCGATTTGTGGTATATTCCTGTCAGAGTGGCACTAGATAACCAAAACAGAGGGAAAATAAAAATTTTCTTTACTAAAGAAATTTGTTGTTGTTGTTATGTGCCGTCGAGTCGGCCCCAACTCATAGCGACCCCTCCTTGTGTTTCTGAGGTACTATCACTATGGAAGTAGATTGTCCCATCTTCCTTCCGAGGAGTGGTTGATGGATTTGAACCACCAGCCTTCTGGTTAGCAATCAAATGCCTTAGGCACTGTGCTACCAGAGCTCCCTTACAAAAGAAAGGATCATAAAAATAGTGGCCCTGAGTGAGTTCTAAAAGCATGACACATTTTCAAATGATTAAGTACTTAGTTCTATTTAAAATAAAGGTATAGATACTATTCTTATTACTGCTCCAACACAAAATCAACCTAGAATAAAATTGTAGCTTTAGAACTATGACATCGCTTTAGCATCTGTGCTCTTAGACATTATACAATACTGCCTTTTCAAAACATAATATATGTTATTAGGCTTTATTATGAGAAAATAAGACTGCTTTAAATATTTGAAAATCAATCAAAATAATTTATCATATTAACAAAATGAAGAGGATAGTTTTAAAAATATCCAACAGATATAAAATAATCATTGATTAAATTTAACACCTCTTCATGTTAAAATGATTAAAGAGAAAAAATAATACACTGGGTAGAGGGGTTTCTTTTGAAGGGTATATATACAGTTGTGCAGTAAACATTATAAACAAGAATAATACATGTGATTATTACAGCTGAATGGAAACAAGAAAGTATTTAATTATTTAAGAAAAAAAAATATTAAAAAGGAAACTACCATAGATGATATGATATTGTATGTAACAGACACACAAAATTGCATTCTACTTAGTTTAGAATTAATAAGCAAATTTAGTTAATTAATTGGGTAAAAATATTATTATTAATAATAAACTCTAGTTCCATATGTACTTAGTGAACATTTTCCCTGCTTTTTAAAGCTGGTGACATGTGAGTCAGTTCATCAAAATCAATGCCTTTCACCATCTCACTTTCAATTGATAATATCACAAGTTTGGAAAATCTTGCCTGTGCTATCATAGATCACATATAGTTTCATTTAAGTTTCACCTTTGAAAAGCTCTCCTCACATGAAGCCACAAATATGCAGATCATCAGAAATAATTTTAGGCTTAAGGAAAGTGTTGGCAGAGATTCTATGAATTCTCCTTCAACTATAAATTTCAAATGTCTAACATTGCCCAATCTTTGCCTTCTTTCAGATCAATTGCTGGTGCTTTCAGGTACCTTCTTAGCCTTGGAAATTCTATTAAAAGCTCTCTCTCAGATACCTCATCATATGAAGTGGTCACTTTTGAAATGGATACTTTTAACTCCTTTACAGTGGCAGATAATGCGTCTCCTTGCTTCAACACCCTCAAACATAGCTGCCACTTGGTACTGACTTATAAAATCACTCTTTTGACAGGTGGCACACATACTCCTTTGATTTTGCATCTTGCCTTGCATCTTGTCTATCTTTGTTCTGGAAAGGAGCACATACCCTTTTGATGATTTCAACCTGAAAATGATCAGAAACTAGTATCTCTCATAAAGAAGCATCCACAAAATTTGCAAAGCTTTCTACTTAGTGTCATCCATCTCATTTAGAGTATCAGGGCTAAAGTGACTTTCAGCACTATCTTCTGTTTCAAATTCTGACAGTTCCACTCTTTGCTCTTCTGCAAAATGCATGCTACCATCAGAAGAATCAGCTTTATAAACTGGAAGCTGGCAAGCAGTGTTTTTTTGATGAAATTTGGCAGTCATCTGGTCTTTTGAAGCAAAGACATAGCAAGTGTTATGAGTGATTTAATTCTTGCCTCTTTTATTTCCCTTTACTAGCATCTCCTTAGCCTCTTTTATTGATGCACTTTATGTAGCATGATAGACTATCCCTGCACAAAAAAAAAAAGATAAATTAGTGAAATTTGAAAAAACAGAAAATGTAAAACTTATATCTGTTGGATATGTTAGTACTATCAAATGTATATTTTAATTTGTTACTATTTTTTAAGCCATAATTCAAATAAAAATTGAAAATGTCACTAAAGTCAGACATGTATTTGTAAGACAATGATGTTTTGAATAAAATTTTAAAAAGACTAAAATTTTTTAAAAAATGTATTTAAGATTTAACTCACATTGCTAAACACATGTCAAGAAACAACATTTTTCCCACTTCATGTTTAAAAGGTTAGTTTCTCTAATTATCAGTTTTATAATCAATTATTGTTATATATGTAAGTTTATTCATGGTTTTTTTAGTTTAGTTAGGCTAGACAATTTTTAATGCATTTTTTGAAATATAATTTATGTAGAGTGAAATACACAAAACTAAAGTGACATGGGTCAATGCTTTTTTTTTTTTTTT
>NW_006922201.1:960285-961091 GCF_000298275.1 Orycteropus afer afer
TCCTAGATTCATATTTCCCAGATTCCATGTAGCTCCAGGGATACAGGTGAGGAGAGACAACTCAGGGATGCCCAAAGCATCAGGCCAGAAGAGCAGGAGAAAGGGGATTGAAAGCCAGGAAGCCATATAGAGGAACAGTAAGCCACAGGGACCCAGGTGGGGGTGATACGAGAGGTCTCCAACAGCAAGACAAACTTGTCTGTCGATTTGTCTTACTGTGGTGACAAGTAGACATGATTTTTGAGCCTCTGTTGTTTAAAACCCAATGAAATGCACCTGGTGCACTGGTAACAGCCCAGCATATAGACTGAGACAGACTAGGAAAAAGGAAGAGGTTGTCCACTTCTCTAAGAATTGGCCAGGGAAAACCCTATGAATGGCAAAGAAACACTGTTTGGTACATTATTGTGCACCTTTAGGAATAGTCCGTTTAGGCTAAAAGGCTCTCAAAATAGAACTGGGAAAGAGCTGAAAAAACTGAGTAAACCCAGCCTTACTCATATGGATAAGAGAAAGATTTCAAGACCTTCATTTTCTGATGTGGCACCACTTAAATTGAAGAGAAACAGCTGCAGACATCCATTAATCATCAGAACATGGAATGTACACAGTATGAATCTAGGAAAATTGGAAGTTGTTAAAAAGGAAATGGAATGCATAAAGATTGATATTCTCGGCATTAGTGAGGTGAAATGGAATGGTTTTGGCCATTTTGAATCAGACAACCATATGATCTACTATCCCGGGAATGACAGTTTGAAAAGGAATGGCGTGGCATTCATCATCACAAAGGATGTTTCAAGATC
>NW_006922201.1:961191-962533 GCF_000298275.1 Orycteropus afer afer
TTTTTTTTTTTTTTTTTGCAGTGCTCTCTCCTCTCCCTTCGCACCCCTGGCAACCAACAAAGATAGTTTCCCTCTATATATAAATAAACCTTTCCTTGATCTATCACACCAACAAACTAATACTATGTCTGTCCTTCTGTGATTGACTTATTTCACTCAGTATGTCCTCCAAGTTAATCCATATTATGCTGTGTTTTGCAGACTCTACATTATTCTTTAGTGTTGCACAACATTCATGTGCTATTTCATTGTGTCAATTCTTTGTTTCATATAATTTTCCATGCTGAGCTTGTTTTGTTTGCGAATCATGTTATCACTTCCTTCATTACTATTGTTTTAGTATTTGTAGAATATTTATTCTGGTCTTTTTTTTATTTTGATGTGAAGGTTTATCATTTTTCTTTGAGGTTACCCTGTGATTTATAGCTTTCTTCCCAAGTGTAGAGCAGTCTGTTCTATCTTGTAGTTGTCTTGACTTCCCTACCATCTAGAAGTTCTGTAAGAACACAAATTTTTTCTTCTCTTTTTGGTTTGTAATTGTCCTCATTTGTTGGTTGGTGTTTCTGGTCCCTGTTTACAATCTTGTAGGCTTATTTACTTTGGATACTTCCATAGCTGGGTTGGTTTCTAGGTTATATCATCATGTGTGTTAATGGTCAGTTGTTGTTTGTTGTTGTTGTTTCTCTGTCCAAAGGGCTCCCTTTAGCATCTCTTGTGATGTTGATTGGGTTTTAACAAATTCCCTTAATTTCTGCTTATCTGGAAATGTCCTAATTTCACCATCATATTTGAGGGACAGTTTTGCTGGGTACATAATTCTTGGATGGAAATTTTTCTCTTTCAGTGTTTAATATATACCATCCCACAGTCTTCTCACCTGCAGGGTTTTGTTTGAGAAATCTGAGCATAGTCTTATTGGTTGCCCCTTGTAGGTAACTTCGTTTTTCCCATGCTGCTCTCATGATTCTTTCTTTGTCTTTGGTATTGGTGAGTTTGATGATGCTATGTCTTCCTTTTTTTCTTTTCGGGTCTATCCTGTTTGGGGTTCGTTAGACTTTCTGAATAGATATATTCTCATCTTTCATCATATCAGGGAAGTTCTCCTCCAACAAATCTTGGACAGTTTTCTCAGCGGTTTTATTTTTCTCTTCCTGTTCTGGAATACCAATGACACATAGGTTATTCTTTTTGATGGTATCCCACATAAACCTTAGGCTTTCTTCATTTTGTTTAAATCTTTTTTCTGACTGATCCCTTTCCAAAGAAGTATTCAGGTATTTGTCTTCAATCTCATTAATTCTGTCTTCCATTGCATCAATTCTACTCCTTTGTCCTTTCAATG
>NW_006922201.1:963513-967976 GCF_000298275.1 Orycteropus afer afer
TTGAAGAGTATTTGTGTCACTTGTCAGCCTGTTCCTCTATCTTGCTGGAAGTCCCTTATTATCAATTTTAATAATAGAACATGTGACAAAATATAGTTGCAAATTGTTTAAATGTAATATTTCCTATATGAATACCAATAACAAAATTGTTTTATAAATATTTGTATATTTAATTACATTATAAGTCACAATATCATTAATAACTGAATGGAAGCCTTATTTGATTTTTATCCTTCTTTTCTTTAAATTGTCACTTCATTCTTAAAAACTTCATTTGTATAGGTTCACAAATACTACTTGCCATAATATCATAGTTAAGCACCAGAAAATTTGACAAAATCAGTGAGTGTAAAAACACTGACAACAAACCAGCAGCCTGTGCTAGTTGCATGCAGTTGAAACCACGTGATTCAAAGTGTCCTTGTAAATGAATAGTGACAGCTCTGACCAGAGCACATTAGAGTCTTAAAAAAGTAAATTAGCATAGAATTTTAGCCTGATAGGTGTATTATTATATGTAAGCTGAGTTTATGAAAAATGATTATGTTGTTATAACTACAGAGATATTTTTATACAAAATAAATTTCTTCTGAAACACTGTATAAAAAAATATAGACAGTCAAAATGATGACACCCCTTCTGATAGTGTCATTTCATATAGTCCACACCCTCTGTACCTCCCCTAGTGACACCACTGGCCTTCAAAGTGGCATCTTTCCTTTTTAACACTTTAGGAGATATTTTGCCACAGACTTGCCCCATGCAATACATTTTTTATTTTTAGACTGTTGTTTCCATGGGCATTGATTACATATCCAAGTAAAATTAAATCCTTGACAGCTCAAACTTTTGTCTCTTTATCACAATGTTGCTTATTGGTCCAGTTGTGAGGATTCTTCTACATATGTTGACAGAAGGCTATAGTCTTTGATCTTCAGAAGTAAGTGCTTCATATCTTCTTTCAGCAAGCAAGGTTGTCATTTGCATATTGTGAATTGTTAATGGATGTTCCTCCAATCTTAATAACAGTTTCTCAGATTATTTGCTCAGAATACAGTTTGAATAAATAAATGAAAAATACAACCTCGATGCATACTCTTTCTGAGGATAAAACCCACAATGTTCCTTTCTTCTGTTCATATAACTACCTCTTGATCTATGTAAAAGTTCTGCATGAGCACAGTTAAGTTTTCTGGGATTCAAATAAAACTCTATGACACTACAAATAAATGAGAGGCTAGGTTATGTTCATGGAGGAAGACATAATTATATAAACACAATATTCCATCCAAATATGTATTTAGATTCAAGTCAATATGATCTATATCTCTGCTAGTGTGTTATCAGAAGTTTGCCAATCTGATTCTAAAAAAGAAACCCAAAAAGTTCAAGAATAACTAAACAACTAAACATCTTTGAAGTTAGCAATGATGTTGAAAGATTGGTAATATGTGTCATCAGTAAAAATAAACTACAGAGTTCCTGCAAGATGGTGGAATAGTCAGAAAGACTGCACAGACCCTCTTCAACAAAGAAAAGGGGAACCAATTAACACAGATAGAGAAGATAATCCTGGACCCCTGAGACTTGAAGGGAGGGATATAGATGTGGACTAAACTCCAACTAGCATAGAATTTGCATAAAAACACCAAAAAAGGAGTCATGGGGAAATGTGGTCTGGCAGCGATACTGATAGTGCAGCTTGGATATCACTGAGTAGTGGTAGGATTTAAGAACTAACCTAAAAATCAGCCCTACTAGCCAGGAACCGCATGGAGAACTGCTCTCGTGGCTGATGAATAAAATGGGAAGCAGCAAAGAGGAAGGTGGGCTGAGCTGTGGATTTTGCCTCTCCAGATGGTGCAACCACTTTGATTTTTTACAAGAAGTTTAACCATTTTGGATGTTTAAAGCAACAGCATTCTCCCAGATTCCAGGGACATATGAACAGGCTCCACTTGCTGGGAACCTCAAGGACATTCCAGACAACTGGAAAAGTGCAACATTCCCCTTGTTACTCTTATACCGCATACCCTCTTGGTGAATGGGGGTGTGACCATCCTCACTCCCACTCACCTTCTGGGCTGGAGGGAATTCCATCCCAGTCTGCATGCTTGGATGAAGCCTCGGTGCCCTGCCCCACCTTGCCCCAATACTTTTTTCTGTTTTTCAGTTTGTTTGTCTTTGCCTGCTTTAAAACTACAAGTATTATTATTACTTTTGTCCTTTTTACTATTATTGTTTGTTCTTCCCCTCCCAGGTTCTATTTTCAGCTTTTTTTTTTTCTTTTCCCTATTGCTGGTTGCAATTTATTTTTTTCTTTCTTGGGGTTAACTCTGTTCCTTGAAGTTCTTTTTATATTTTTCCCACTTTTTTCTTAATTATTCCCCTTTTCTATCTTTTTTTCTTATATTGCCTTCTCCCAGGATATTGTGTCCCCCCTTTTTAATTTTTTTTTTTTTTTTTGTTACCGTTCCTATGTGATTACACAGTGTGATTTTTTGTCCACTTGCTTTTGTTTTTCAGATGGTAATTCAATTGTTATTTTTGTCTAATTGAGTGTAAGACAGAAATAGTCTCCATACAACACAAGTACTCCCACCCTTCCTGCAGCTTCACTTACTGAGTGAGAGCCACCATTTCCTTCTTCATGAATGGGCCAACGATAAACAACCACCAAGAAGAACCTGACTCACTTTGGCTGCTCTTCACAAACAGTTAACAGAGATCTAAACAGAACAATGTCAGAATGTCTCAGAGAAAACAGATCATCACAGTCCACACAAAGAAACAAGATAAAGTGATGGAAACAAGGGAGCAGGATATAGACCTAGAACACATCCCTGAGGAAGAAGCAGTATTAGAACTCTCTGATAAGGAATTCAAAATAATTATATGTAGATATCCTCAAGGAATAGAGAGAAAACCAAGGAAAATACAGGGAAAACCCTGAAGAATTTTGTAAGAAAATACAAGAACAAAATGACAAAATAAATGAAAAGTTAGACATTATGTAAATCTAAAGATAAAAATCAAGAAGATTAATACTAAATTATCAGAAATATAGATAACACACTGAAAGGGTAAAGGAGTAGAATTGAATCAATGGGAGACAGAATTATTGAGATTGAAGATAAATACCTGAATACTTCTTTGGAAAGGATCAATCAGAAACAGAATTTAAAAAAAAAAAAAAAGGAAGAAAGCCTAAGGTTTATGTGAGATATCATCAAAAGAATTAACCTATATATCATTGGAATTCCAGAAGAGAAAGGGAAAAATAAAAACACTGAGAAAATTGTCCGAGATTTGTTAGAGGAAATGTACCTGATAAGATGAAAGATAAGAATATATACATTCAGGAAGTCCAATGAACCACAAACAGGGTAGAACCCAAAAGAAAATAACCTAGATATCATCATCAAACCCATCAAAACCAAAGACAAAGAAAGGATCCTGAAAGCAACATGGGAAAAACAAAAAGTTACTTACAAAGGATAACCAGTAAGAATAAGCTCTGATTTCTTAGCAGAAACCATGCAAGTGAGAAGGCGATGGTATGGTATATATAAAACCCTGAAAGAGAAAAATTTTCAACCAAGAATTATATACCCAGCAAAAATGTCCCTCAAATACGATGGTTAAATTAGGAGATTTGATAAGCAGAAACTAAGGCAATTTGTTAAAACCAGACCAATTTTAATAAGAGCAGTAATGGGAGTCCTTTGAACAGAGAACCAAAAATAGCAAACAACAACCAACCATTAATACACAAGAGGATATAACGCAGGAACCAACACAGCTATGGAACTATCCAAAGTAAAAATAAGCTTACAAGATTGCAAACAGGGGACCAGAGATATCAATTGGCAAGTGAGGACAACTACAAACCAAAAAGAGGGAAAATACTATGTAGTTACAGAACTTCTAAAGGGTGAGGAAGTCAAGGGAGTTGCAAGATAGAGTGGACTGTTCTAATCTTGGTTAGAAAATTATAAATCACTAGGTAACCTTAAAGAAAAATGATAAAACTTCTCATCACAATAAAAAAGAAGACAAGCACAAATATGCAGCAAATAATAAAACAACACCAATAAACAAAATGATAACATGATTCATAAACATAATGAGCTCAGCACAGAAAACAATATGGAACAAAGAAACCAGGTACAACAGGAAAAAAACACATAACAAAATGAAAACAACTAATTCATACTTGTCCATAATTACACTGAATGTTAAGGATTAAATACACCACTCAAGAGATGGAGAGTTGAGATTGGATAAGAAAATGTAACCCATCAATACACTGTCTACAAGAGATATTCCTTAGAGACAAAGACAAATATAGATTAAAAATCGAAGGTTGGAAAAAGATATGTCAAGCAAATGGCAACCGTAAAAGACCAGGAGTGGCAATATTAATTTCTGATCAAATTGACTTTAAGACAAAAACCACCATA
>NW_006922201.1:972696-973679 GCF_000298275.1 Orycteropus afer afer
TCAGATATCTTAGTAGATAGGCACTGCACCAAAGACTTCCAATTCTCCAATAAAAATATATTTGACTTGATTTGTCAATAAGAATATACAATTTACAATCACTTCACACCTATCAGAATAGCTTAATTGACTATGACAGAAAATACCAACCATTGCCTTAGACCTGGAGCCACCCACATATTGCTTGTAGAAATTATATTGATGAAGTTTAATTGGTATAAATATTATGAAAAACTGTATTGTAATATCATGTAAAGCTGAACTTGTGCATAGCATTTAACCCAGCAATACAATTTTAAATATAGATCCAATAGAAATGCATGCATATTTACAACAAATAACATATGCAGTAATGGGAACTCTGGTGATGTAGTGCCTAAGGCATTTGACAGTTAATCAGAAGGCTGTTAGCCTTCAAATCCACCAGCCACTCTTCAGAACAAAGACTGTGAAATCTATTTCCATAGAGATACCACCTCGGAAACTTAAGGAAGGGTCACTATAAATTAAAAATAATAAACAAATAAATAACTGCCATAGAGTTGATTATGACTTATAATGATCCTGTTGGACAGAGTGGAATTCCCACAGAATTTCTAAGTCTGTAAATCTTTATGGAAGCAGACTGCCTCTTCCTTGTACTATGGAGAAGCTGGTCAGTTTGAATTTCTGACCTTTTGGTTAGCAGCCAAATGCTTTAACCACTGTGACACCAGATATACTTGGTAACGTTGAAAGCAGTATTATTTGTATTATGCTCATACTTGAAGCAGCCTAAATGTCTCTCAACAGTTAGAACACACACTAAAACTGTGCTATATTTATACCTTTCCCCTCTACAAATAAATACTATTCAGACATGAATTAACACACTACATTTATAATATGGATGACTCTTACAAGGGTTGACATTGATTAATAGAAGCAAGACACTGAGCAGTATATACATTATGCTGTTGTTGTTAGGTGCCGTCGAGTCAGAA
>NW_006922201.1:973779-975429 GCF_000298275.1 Orycteropus afer afer
TAAGAGATCTACATAAATGGAAGAACATCCCATGCTCATGGATAGGAAGATTGAACATTGTGAAAATGTCAGTTCTACCCAAAGCAATCTATACATTCAAAGCAATCCCAATCCAGATTCTATCAACATGTTTTAAGGATATGGAAAAACCAATCACTAACATTATAAGGAAAGGAAAGAGACCTCAGATAAACAAAGCACTATTGAAGAAGAAGAACAAAGTAGGAGTTCATACACTGCCGGATCTGAAAACCTACTATACAGCCACAGTAGTCAAAACTGCCTGGTATCGGTACAGTGACAAACACATAGACCAATGGAATAGAATTGAAACCTAGGAATATATCCATCAACCTATGGTCAGCTGTTCTTTGACAAAGGGCCTAAATCCGTTAAATAGGGAAGATAATGTCTGTTTAAAAAATGGTGCTGGTAAAACTGCATATCCATTTGTAGAGAAATGAAACAAGATCTGTACCTCACACAATACATAAAAACTAACTCCAGATGGATCAAAGACTTAAATGTGAAATATGAAACTATAAAATTCCTCAAGGATAAACAAGGGACAAATTTAGGGACCCTAATATATGGCATAAATAGACTATCAAACATAACCCAAAATGCACAAACAGCAGAAGAGAAACTAGATGAATGGGACCCTCTAAAATTAAATTTTTATGTGCTTCCAAAGACTTTCCAAATGAGTCAAAAGAGAATCTACAGATTGGGAAAAAAATATTTGGCAATGACATATCTGACAAGGGAGTTATCTCTAGAATTTATAGAAAACTCCAACACCTCAATAACAAAAGGACAAATAATCCAATTAAAAAATGGGCAGAAGATATGAATAGACACTTCACCAAGGAGGATATTCAGGTGGCCAACAAACATATGAAGAAATGCTCACAATAATTAGCCATTGAAGATGCAAATAAAACATCAACGAGATACCATCTTGCTCCAGCACTAGTAGCAAAGTTCAACAAGGTAGAAAATAACAAATGCTGGAGAGGATGTGAAGAGATTGGTACTCTCATAAACTGCTCGTGGGACTGTAAAATGGTACAACTACTATGGAAAGCATTATGGTGATTTCTTCAAAAGTTGGAATTAGAAATACCATTTAACTCAGCCATTCCATTACTAGGTATATATTCTAAAGAAGTGAGAGCCAGGATAAAAACAGACATATGCACACCCATGTTCATCACAGCACAATTTACAATAACCAAAAGATGAAAACAACCTAGGTGTCCATCAACAGAGGAATCGATAACCAAAGTATGGCACATACACACAATGGAATACTGTGCAACCCTAAAGAATAACCTAGAATCTGCAAAACACCACAAATGTTGATGAACTTGGAGGACATTGTGCTCCATGAAATAGGTCAATCACAGAAGGACAAATATTATATTAGTTTGTTATTATAAAAGTCAAGAAAGGTTTATCTATGGAAGAAAATTTTCTTTGTTGGTTACCAGAGGTGGGAGGGGAGTGGAGGGAACACTGTTAGATAGGTAGAGATAAGTGCTGATTTGGGTAAAAAGGACAATGTACCAAATGTGAGTGATCAACATGGTGGCATTGAGGAAGAGGAAGCCATAGAGAGGTACATGGGAGGTACAGACAACAAAGATG
>NW_006922201.1:975529-976271 GCF_000298275.1 Orycteropus afer afer
CACCAATTCTTTCATTGAAGCTTTGACTTCCTCCTTCAGTACCATTGGTTCTAGATCATATGCCACTTCCTGAAATGGATGAAGATTGACCAGTTATTTTTCGTACAGTGTCTCTGTGTATTTTTTCCATCTTCTCCTGATGTTTCCTGCATCATTCAATATTTTGCCCATAGAATCTCTCAATATTGCAACTCAAGGCTTAGAATTTTTCTTTAATTCTTTCAGCTTCAGAAATGCCGAGTGTGTTCCTCCCTTTTGGTTTTCTAACTCCAGGTCTTTGCACTTTTCATTAGTCATTGGTTTTGTCTGTTCGAGTTGCTCTTTGAAATATTCTGTTCAGCTCTTTTATCTTGTCATTTCTTCCATTAGCTTTAACTACTCTCTGCTCAAGGGCAAGTTTCAGAGTCTCTTCTGTCATCCACTTTTATCTTCTCTTCTTTTCTCTTTTTAGTGATCTCTTGCTTTCTTCATGGATAATGTTCTTGATATCTTTCCACAATTCTTCTGGTTTTCAGTCATTGGTATTCAATGCATCAAATATATTCTTTAGATGGTCTCTAAAATCAGGAGGGATATATTCAAGATAATATTTTGGCTGTCTTGGAATTGTTTTAATTGTCTTTATCTTCAAGTTGAACTTGCATATGAACCGTTGATGGTCTGTTCCACAATCAGCTCCTGGCCTGGTTTTGGCTGAAGATATTGAGCTTTTCCACTGCCTCTTGCCACAGATGTAGTCAAT
>NW_006922201.1:977673-978533 GCF_000298275.1 Orycteropus afer afer
GTACCAAATGTGAGTGATCAACATGGTGGCATTGAGGAAGAGGAAGCCATAGAGAGGTACATGGGAGGTACAGACAACAAAGATGAATGCTTTTCCACAAACAGTACTGTGTTGTCAGTGAAGTCAAACATGGATGGATAGATGGGTGGACAGGCTGAACTATTAGGTATGTCTATGCAGCAGGGAGGATACCTGAGACCATGTATAGCGTTGGATTTTTATCATCTGTAAGAATTTTCAGGTGTATAGTAGAACTGACAAGGGACAAGATTGTAGTCACTTTGTAGTCACAGTCAGCTACCGAGAGGGACTGAGTAGTTTAACTGGTGGACTCAGGACCATAGTGGCAGGGGACATAAAGCTCAATTGGCATAACATACTACACAAAACATTGTTCCACCTCCTACTTTGGTGAATAGCAAATGGGATCTTAAAAGCTTGCAAGCAGCCATCTAGATGCAACGATGGATCTTTCGTCATCCAGAGCAAAGAAGAATGAAGAAAACCAAAGATTCAGGGAAACAATCAGTCCTAGCAACTGGTATGCCATGTGATCCACAGCCTACATGACTATGAGACCAGAAGTAGATGGTGCCTGGCTACCACTGTAAACCACTTGGAGGGGGATCAATGTAGGAGATCCTGGCTAGAGAGAGAGAACAATGTGGAACAAAACTCAAAATCATTTGGAGAAAAATAAAAAGGGACCGGGTTTGTTTGTCTAATAGAGCCTGGTGAAACCACTGAGACTGTGGTCCCTAGCTGCCCCTCAGGTCTGAAATGGAACCCACACCTATAACTTACAGCCAAACAAAAGACAAGAAAATGAGTTGAACATTTACTTGGGTAGATACACTACC
>NW_006922201.1:978633-983036 GCF_000298275.1 Orycteropus afer afer
CACATCAGCAAATGGAGGTCTTGAAAGCTTTTCCTTATCCATAGGAGTAAGGCTTGGTTTACTCAGATGTTGCAGCTCTTTCCCAGTCCTATTTGAGAGCCTTCTAACTTATCCGGACTATTCATAAAATTGTGCGCTAATGTATCAAACAGTGTTTCTTTGCTTTTGATAAGGTTTTCCCTGGTCAATTATTTGAAAAGTGGATGGCCTCTTCCCTCTTTCTAGTCTGTCTCATTCTCAAGCTGGGATGATACCTGTGTACCATGTGCATCCCGCTGGGTTTGAAACACCAGTTGCTCAACCTCAAGACTCACATCGACATGTCACTACTGTAGGAGAAACCGACAGACAAATTTGTCTTCCTGATGGAAACCTCTCATACCACAGTTACCTGGGTCCCTGTGGCTGACTCCTCCTCTGTCCAGATTCCTGGGTCGTTTAATCCCCTTTCTCCAGCTCTCCCACCCTGCTGCTTTGGGTGTGCCTCTCCTCACCTGGATCCCTGTGGCTGACTGTTCCTCTGTCTGGGTACCTGGCTTTTATCCCCTTTTTCCCTCTCTCCTGCCCTGCTGCTTTGGGTGTTCCTGGGTTCCCTCTCCTCACCTGGATCCCTGAGGCTGACTGCTCCTCTGACCCAGTTCTTGGCTTTTTATCCCCTTTTTCCTGCTCTCCCACCCTGCTACTTTGGGTGTGCCTGAGTTCCCTCTCCTCACCTGGATCCCTGAGTTAAAATATACTGATCCCTAAATAATATTGACATGGGCATGTTACTATTGTTCTCTGTAGTGGATTTTGTTCAGTTCCAGTCATGTTCATGTTTTTTATCAAATATTAAAATAAAGATGTAGAGGAGACAGTAATAGAAAGTGACAAAGAAGCATGTATTTAAAAATATTTCTGTTAATGTGCATGTTTACATCCATTCAAAGAATAATAACACTGTAGTCTACATACAGAATAATTCAGACAATTTCCAAAGATTTAAGAGGAGTTTTCAACCCAATAACATTGTTTCACTCTTACCAAAATTAATTTGGAATAAAAATCTACATGAATCAATAGTAAGTATGAAACCTGAAATGAGATGATTGCTTTAAATGATTTTCAATATATCACATCTTATTATATTAGGATATGACAGTTATGTTGTGCTTCATTGGGTTACATAATACCATTTGGAATATAACTCCAAGTCTATCTAATATAAAATGATGAATCAGGAAATATGATGTCATGGACTCATTTACTTGTAAGTCCTAAATTAGATTTCTCTGTCCAGACAAAGGAAGCAAGAAAACCAAAATGGCTTCCAGGACTATCTAATTCAGGTCAATATGTAATCATCAACTACTGTTCCTAGTTGATTACAAGCAGAATCATTCAATTCCTCTGTAAGAAATGACATAAATGAGATAATTTTCATGGAAATAGCATAAATCTAGCTTTCTACTAGTTTGTTCTACTTGTGATACTGTCATAAGGTATTATGAATAAATTTGAGGAATTTGCATGTGGCACTTAAAATTTTTTTATTTCATATGAAAACACTATCAACTGACTGTCATCAGGTCAGTTCCAACTCATAGCAACCCTATAGGACAAGGTAGAACTGTCCCAAAGCGTTTCTAAAGCTATAAATCTTTACAGAAGGAAACTGCCTCATTTTTCCCCTGTGGAGCAGCTGGTAGGTTCGAACTGCTGATTTTTCAGTTACCAGAACAATGTTTTAACCTCTGCATCACTAGAGCTCCTTATGAAAACAGCATTGAGACCATTATAATACATACTAACTAAGGGAAAAAAAAACACAAATTCATAAAAAAAAATATGTTTCAGTATTAAGATAAGTGAAAACAATTTGGTTGAGTATTATTCAATATAAACAAAGAGAAGACAATTGAAAAAAAAGTGTCTTTTTTTAACTAAGGAGGTGAGAACATGCTTTATGTAGCTTAAAATTAATTGTTATATCATGGATGATGAATATTACACTGTCTTTCAATATGTTAGGATTCAAAATCTCATCAATACAATGTGTTACTTTTTATCATCTGAGGACAGAAGGAAGTTTAAAGTGTATATATCTAAATATGCTGCAGATAGCTTTTGGTGAAAGATGTGTCAAGGAATTTCCGAGATATTAAAAGGTTTGTTACAAATGCACACTTAATATGTGCATATAAAATAAGTGTTGGCCAACATATTTTAACTTAGTAGATCCAATGTATTTCTCAAGCATTCCTTCCATGACACATGTTATTATATATCAAGGCTCTATCAATCTAAAAATATTTGAAAAAAATAATATGGGTATCTTCAAAAACTTACTTGCAGACACCTTAGACCATGGTGGCAAAATGTCATGATTGTGTTCATTTTTAGTTTATCTAGGAGGTAGAAATAACAATGAGCATTAGATTATCAGATTTTTTGTTGTTATTGTTAGGTGCTGTCAAGTATGTTATGATTCATAGAGACCCTATATACAGTAGAATGAAACATTACCTGGTCCTGCTTCTTCCTCACAATTGTTGCTATGTTTGAACCCATTCTTGCAGCCTCTGTGTCAATTCATCTAGTTGAGGGTCTTTCTCTTCTTTGCTGGCCCTCTACTTTACCCAGAAAAATATTCTTCTCCAGCAACTGATAGCTCCTGATAACACGTTCAACATGCATGAGATGAAGTCTTGCCATGCTTGCTTCTAAGGAGTGTTCATGTGTTACCTCCTGAAATGGATGTACACTGAGACAGATTTGTTTCTTCTTCTGGCAGTCCATGGTATATTCAGTATTCTTCATCAACACAATAATTCAAAGGTACCAACTCTTCTTCAGTCTTCCTTAATCATTGTTCAGGTTTGTCATGCATATGAAATGATTGAAAATACCATGGCTTGAGTCAGGGGTGCCAATGTCCTCAAAGTGACATCTTTGCTATTTCACACTTTAAAGAGATTTTGCAGCAGATTTTCCCAGTGCATTATGTCATTTCATTTCTTAACTGTTATATCCATGGGTGTTGACTGTGAACCTAAATGAAATCCTGGACAACTTCAACATTATCCATATTTATTGATACATAAAAGGTGTTATTGCCGCAATTGTGAAGATTGCTTTTCTTTTTTTTTTAAATGTTAAAGTGTAAACATGCTAAAGGCTGTAGTTTGGTTTTCTAAGTCGAGGTCTTTGCACATTTCATTATAATACTTTATTTTTCCTTGAATTGCCATTTGAAATTTTCTGTTCAGCTCTTTCACTTTATCATTTCTTTCATTAGCTTTAGCTACTCTATGTTCAAGAGCAAGTTTTAGAAAAAATTACATCATTCTCCATGATTTCTATTCCATAAAACTTGAATATATATAACAACTTTGTTATTGATCTACAAACTATCATGTGTGTTTCATATACTTGTCATTAGAGAAGGTATTTATGTATTACGATCTCTAAAATTTGTTTTAACAACATTTAGTTGTAACTGAAGAGCAAAAGAATCAGGTATACTCCATATAATAAGAACTAATGCACCTATGAGGAGCTCTGGTGCTGTAGTGCCTAAGGCACTTGACTGCTAACCAGAAGGCTGGAGGTTCAAACCCACCAGCCACTCTTCAGAAGGAAGGTTGTGTAATCTACTTCCATAGCGATACCACCTTGAAAATCCAAGGAGGGAGCTATGATTGTGTAGTGCCTAAGGCATTTGAGCACCAAGCAGAAGCCTGGCCGTTCAAACCCGCCAGCTGCTCCTTGGAAGGAAGGTTAGCCAATCTCCTTTCGTAGTGATGCCACCTGGGAAACCCAAGGAGGGGTCACTATAAGTCAGATCTAGCTCAAAGGTAGTGGATTTAAAGCACCTAAGCCAATCTTATAGTTGGTATATGCTAAGTAGGCTTGTAATTAATTTAATAGCCAATATTTAATTATATTCCTATTAGCCAGATAAATTACTACCATTTTTAGCTCAGAGAATGATGTTAGCTCCAGTGTTCTGCTGCAGTCCAAGACAGATAATATATTCTGTTTAGGAAAATCCCTGCTGTGTTTTAAACTGATTAATTATTATTCACAGCACGGAAATATAACTGATAAAGAACCTGTATTGACTAACCTAAGGAAAGCTTTTTGGGCAGAGTTAAGGCTAATATCCTGGCACCTTAAAGTACCAGCAGATTTTTTTTTTTTTAATAAAATACATTGACAAAAATTGAAGGATGTAATTAAATATTTTACCAAAATTGATATTTTGTTGTAATGCATAATTAAGATGCTGAAAAAAAGTAACAAGAAGCTTCTAAAATAAATTATCACAGGCAATTCAATTTTTCTTCCTAATACTTTCATCTTGTCTTAAACAGATATTAAGCTACTGAACTGTCAGGAGTAACTCTTTTTGATTTATTTAT
>NW_006922201.1:983136-984019 GCF_000298275.1 Orycteropus afer afer
AGAAAGCAGTTTACTTACCACCCTCATGGAAGGGCATAAAAGTGGTGGGATTATTTACATGATGTATTTACCTTGTGAAAAGGCTTTAATTTGTACACTGAAGATTTGTGTTCTTCAATACAAAGAATGTACTCAAAAATAGAACCATCTTTAGTGTATTTTAATTTATGGTTAATATTAGTTATACAGAATTGTAGTCATGATGGCATTAATAAATAATGGCATTATTTCATAGTGTAACTTATGAAGATATAGAAAATGTGTGTTAATTGAAATTGAAGGACTACTGCCAGGTTCAGTTGCTAGAGGACATCCTAGAATTTAAATAAAAGGAAAGCACCTGAATATGTTTAGTATCGTTAGTTTCAAAGACAGTGGTTGCTAATTACAAGAGTGTTGAATTCTCATCTTGATCTCACAAGAATAATGTCTATTATATTTATTTGAATTGAATTTTATTGAACTCAATTTATGGACCTGCTTTATCATTCTCCTCAAAATATGTCTATCATCTAAATCATTAAGATATGTGATGCAATAAACAAGAGTTAACTAGCTTTCACAATGCTGGAACAATATCCTAGGCATGAGACCAATCATCCTGTTCTCAAGAATGTTCAGTATACAAACATTTAAAAGTTATAAATAAATACGGCTTCCTATTTTTACTATTATGTTTATTTGCATATTGTTTGGGGAAAAAAGGCAAAAGGAGCTAGAAAACAAAAATAAGTCTTAGAACATAAATAAATCAATATATATGCACATTGATATGTTGTTGTTGTTACGTGCTGTGGAGTCGGCCCCGACTCATAGCGACCCCTCCTTGGGTTTCCGAGGCAGTATCACTACGGAAGTAGGATTGCCCAACCTTCCTTCCGAG
>NW_006922201.1:990298-991550 GCF_000298275.1 Orycteropus afer afer
CTCCATGTTGAAAATCTTAAACATTTAAACATACTGATATGTTTTCACCCTTATGTCCTATAAGAAGAAACAAAATAATGGTTCTTCTGCACATCAGATTAGCAAGGACATTTAGCTATGAAAAAGAAGCAAATTGTTTGTCATTGTGTCTCAGGTACTACCTTATTTTTAGTTTGCCAATTATATAGAAAGATATTTTCCTCCTCTTCTTCCACATGTATGTTATTTTTAAATTTTTGTCTAATATTATTACCTTCATTCTCTTTCTCTCATTTCACTTTCACCCCACCATTGGCAGGTAACAACAAACCTTAGCTAAACTTTCGATCAATTCCTTACCATGTTGGTTATGCATTTATAATATTAAGGGGACTGGAATTTCAACAAGCTTGATGAGTCATGGTACTTAGGTGTAAAATTCCAAAACAGATAATTTTAGCTATTTCTCAGAGATTGTTCTTTTTCTTAGGACTTTATGAACAGATATTAGACTCAAATCTATGAAATTGTGACTAGAATCATAGTCTAAGTCAATGTTTTTGAGTAAAAATGAATCCAACATATTTAATTGTAAACACATCAGAATCCATAATTTTAGAAGGACAGACAAAATTCAAAGGATTTGTGTGAAACTGTATATTCTGTAATACTATGAAAACAGAATACAACTTCCAAATGAACGTAATATTTTCATTTGAAAATTTTCTCAAAAAATATTCTGCTCGATTTAACAGAACTATTGATTGAATATTAAAATCCAAGGATGGTATCTAGGTTAATAAAATTATTTTATCTATAAGTTCTGTCATTTTGGAAATGCTCCAGTGTGAACAAACTAGATCTATATTTTAATATTCAATTTATGTGATAGATATAACGAAGATATATCTAAGCACCTATATGGCTAAGGAGTAGCTCTGGTGGCATATAGCCTAAGGCATTTGATTGCTAACCAGTGGGGTGGCAGTTCAAACCCACCAGCTGCTCCGTAGAAGGAAGATGGAACAATCTACTTTTGTAAAGATTTATTGCCTTGGAAACCCAATGGAAGTTGCTATGATTCAGAATTGACTAAAAGGCAATGATTTTTGTTTTCTATATTGCTATACATCTGACTGGGAGCTCTGGTAGCATAGTGCCTAAGGCACTTGACTGCTAACCAGAATCTGTCGGTTCAAACCCACCAGCCACTCCTCGGAAGGAAGGTTGGACATCTACTTCTGTAGTGATACTGCCTCAGAAACCCAAGGAG
>NW_006922201.1:992190-1018406 GCF_000298275.1 Orycteropus afer afer
CTTTTTTTCTTTTTCCTTCAAGCATCACAATTCTTTGGCAAATGTATTATTCAAAATGTCATTGATCTACAAGGCAGAAATTGTCAAGGTTTTAAAGAAAGATATGGTAAAAATGATTTTATCCACCAAAAATTTGTTAATTTGATAGACATTTTCCTTTCTGTGATAGTGTTTCAATGCACTATTAGGTTTATTGTGAGAGTTGTTGTTGTTGTTAGGTACCGTCTAGTCGTCTCCAACTTATAGCAACCCTATGTACAGCAGAACAAAACATCACCTGATCTCGAGCCAGCTCTGAGACCCCTGCTATACTCGAGTCCATCACGGCGGCAACTGTTGAATCCATTTTGTTGAGGGCCTTCCCGTCTTTCATCGATCCTCCACCTTACCAAGCACGACATCCTTCTCCAGGAAATGGTCCCTTCTGATAACATGACCAAAGTAGGTGAGAGGAAGTCTGGCCATTCTCACTTCCAAGAATTCCAACTGCACTTCCTTCAGGATAGATTTTTTAGTTCTTTTAGCAGTCCATGGTACTTTCAGCATTCTTCGCCAGCACCACAACTCAAAAGCAACAATTCTTCTTCCATCTTCTTTATTCATTGTCCAGCTCTCACATGCATATGAGGTGATTGAAAATATCATGGCTTATGTCAGGCACACTTTAGTCCTCAAGGAGACATTTTTGCTTCTCAACACTTGAAAGGGGTCCTTTGCAGCTGACTTGCCCAATGCTATATGTCATTTAATGTCCTCACTGCTGCTTCCATTGGCATTGATTGTACAACCAAGCAATGTGAAGTATTTGACAACTTGAATCTTTTCTCCATTGATCATCATGCTGCTTTTAGGTCCAGTTATGAGGATTTTTGTTTTCTTTATATATAGATCAATCTTCATCAGTAAGTGCTTCAAGTCATCCTCACTTTCAGCAAGCAAAGTTGTGTCATCAGTGTATCACAGGTTGTTAATGATTCTTCCTCCAGTCCTGATGCCATGGTCCTCTTCATATAGTCCAGCTTCTCAGATTATTTGCTCAGCATATAGATTGAATAAGTATGGTGAAACTATACAACTCTAACACACTCCCTTCTTGATTTTAAACCATGCAGTGTCCCCTTGTTCTGTTCGAATGAGATCCTCGTGGTCTATGTACAGGTGTAATCATGAGTACAATTAAGCATTCTAGAATTTCCATTCTTCCCAAAGTTATCCACAATTTGCTTTTATCCACAAAATCAAACACTTCTGCATAGTCAATAAAGCACTGCTATTTTTTGCTTTGACCCAAGATCCTTCTGACAGCAGCAATGATATCCCTTATTCCATATCCTCTTTTTAATCCATCCTGTACCTCTGGATATTCTCTGCCAATATACTGCTAGAACTGTTTTTGAATTATCTTCAGTAAGAATTTACTTGTGTGTGATATTAGTATCATTTGATAATTTCCACATTCTGTGAGATCATGTTTCTTTGGAATGGACACAAATACAGATCTTTTCCGGTTGGCCAGGTAGCTGTCTTTCAAATATCTTGGCATAATCAAATGAGTGTCCCCAGTGGGGCATTCATTTGATGAAACATCTCAATGGGTATTCTGTCAATTCCTGGAGCCTTGTTCTTTACCAATTCTTTTAGTGCAGCTTTGACTTCTTCCTTCAATACCATCGGTTCTTGAACATATGCCACCTCCTGAAATGGATGAAAAATAACCAGTTCTTCTTGGTGCAGTGACTCTATGTATTCCTTCCATCTTTTTTTGATGCTTCCTGCATAATTCAATATTTTGCCCATAGAATCTTTCAATATTGCAACTCAAGGCTTAATTTATTTCCTCAATTTTTTCAGCTTGAGAAATGCTGAGCATGGTCTTCCCTTTTGGTTTTCTAACTCACAAGTCTTTGCACATTTCATTATAGTAATTGGCTTTGTCTGCTTCAGCTGCTCTTTGAAATCTTCTGTTCAGCTCTTTTATCTTGTCATTTCTTCCATTTGCTTTAGCTACTCTCTGTCCAAGGGCAAGTTTCAGTGCCTCTTCTGGCATCCATCTTGCTTTTTTGTTCTTTTCTTGTCTTCTTAATAACCTCTTGCTTTCTTCATAGATGATGTTCTTGATGTCATTCCACAGTTCTTCTGGTTTTTGGTAATTGGTGTTCAATGCATCAAATCTATTCTTTAGATGGACTCTAAATTCACAAAGGATATATTCAAAATCATATATTGGCTCTTGTGGACTTCTTTTAATTGTCTTCAACTTCAAGTTGAACTTACATGTGAGCAGTTGATGGTCTGTTCTGCAATTAGCTCCTCGCCTTATTTTGGCTGAAGATATTGAGCTTTTCCATCACTTCTTGCCACAGATGTAGTCAGTCTGATTCCTGTGCACTCTTCCTGGTGAAGGCCATGTGTATAGTCACCATTTGGGTTGTTGAAAAAATGTAATTGCAATGAATAAGTTATTGGTCTTTCAAAATTCTATAATGTGATCTACAGCATTATTTCTATCACCCAGGCCATGTTTTGCAACTACCTATGACTCTTCTTCATTTCCAACTTTTACATTCCAGTCACTAGTGATAATTAGGACATCTTGATTACACATTTGGTCAGTTTCAGACTGCAGAAGTTGATAAAAATCTTCAATATCCTAATCTTTGGTTTTGTTGGTTGGTGTATAAATTTGAATAATAGTCATATTAACTGGTCTTCCTTGTAGGCATATGGATATTATCCTATCACCATTCCACTTCAAATTGTTATTCCCAGCATAGTAGATCATATGGTGGTCTGATTCAAAACGGCCAATGAAGTACATTTCAGTTCACTAATGCCAAATATATCAATCTTTGTGTGTTCCTTTTCATTTTTGAAAGCTTCCAATTTTCCTAGATTCATACTTCGTACATTCCATATTATTAATGGATGTTTGCAGCTGTTTCTTCTCAATTTGAGTGTTGTGCCATGTCCACAAATGCAGGTCTCAAAAGCTTTATCTGTATCAGTAAGGTTGGTCCTACTCTGTCTGATGATGCAGGTTATTCCTAGTCGTATTTTGAAAGCCTTCTGTCCTAAGGGACTCATCCTCCTGCACTGTATTGGATAATGTTTCTAGGCTATTCATAAAGTTGCACATTAATGTATCAGACAGTGTTTCTCTGCTATTCATAAGATGTTCCCTGGCTAATTCTTTGAGAAGTGGATAGCCTCTTTCTTCTTCCTAGTCTGTCTCAGTCTGTAAGCTGCATTGAAACCTGTGCACCATGTGCAACCCTGCTGGATCTTGTAATACCAGTAGCACAGCTTCAAGCCTCACAGTAACACACAAGCCACAATAGTATGACAGACTGTCAGACATGTTTGTCTCATTTTGCTATTCAAAACCTCTCTGCCCTTCCCTTACCTGGATTTCTGGTGCTGTTCTGCTCTGTAGTCCCCTCTGGATTCTCTTTCCCCCACTTTCCTGGCTGGTTGATGTGGGGTCTGGGTCCTTCCCCTTACTTGGATCCCTGGCTGCTGCTCTGCTCTATCTTGACATTTAGTTTTCAAAATATTTAACTTCAAACACTATAAAGGATTCTTTCTCTCTCTCTCTCTCTCCCTCTCTCTCTCTCTCTCTTTGAGCAAAGATCAAAGAGATGGAAATGATAGAAAAAGGAACTTAATCATGTGATCTCAATGATTCCTATTCAAAAATATTACAGAATAATTGGCTATCAAGTGATCCATAGACAGCACATGGAAATTAAATATTTTTATCACTTCTCTTCCTCCATTTTTAATGAATTCCAATGCTGTGCTGAAATAAACGTAGATCCATCCACAAAAATCAGAAATATGATAATGTATATTTATCCTTTGATATTCAACTAGATAAACTTTGTCATTTTAATTATCATTCAATTATACATGTAGAGAGAACATATACATAATGATACCTTATAAATCACAGCTATATTTTAATCAATAAGAGTAGTTTGGGCAAGAAATACACACAAGTAATCAATCAATTATGATATTTTGTTACTATGAATGTTGTTGAATTTCTATATATTAGGAGAGTGTTGTGAACGAAAGAAGTAGTGGGTGTCTTTATCTCCCTTTACCTAGGGGGAACTATGGAAAGAAATAGAAAATAAAAAGAGAAAAGTAACTTGGTCAAATCCCTTTGTAAACATGCTAATAATTGCCCTCCTGATAAACACATAAAAGGTATTCAGTAATGGAAGAATCTTTATCTTTGAACCTCTTTTGAAAGCTACAACTATTTTGTATTGGATGGATTATTGTAAATAAATGTGCTGTATAAAGATTTACTTGACTGCTAACCAGAAGGCTGGCGGTTCAAACCCACCAGCCACTCCTCGGAAGGAAGGTTGGGCAGTCCTACTTCCGCAGTGATACTGCCTCGGAAACCCAAGGAGGGGTCGCTATGAGTCGGGGCCGACTCGATGGCAAATAACAACAACAACAACAACAATAAAGATTTACACAGCAGCTCCTAAAAATATAAACTATGTAATTTTCAGAGCATAACTTGCATATATTTAATTAACAAAATATTCTCTTTTATGTAAACAATGCCCTATATGCATTAAATAGGAACCACACATGATAAAAGTGAACTAGAGCTCATTCTAATGAAGCAAGAAATGACCTAATGACCTGTGTTGGCAGACCTAGACTCTGCTGTGCTTCACCTGTGTCTCACAATTACTCTATATTTTTGAAATTTTAAAAGTATTAGAATTTTTTTTATCTAGATAAGTGCTCCAATTACTGTGGGATTTCACAGTTTCATTATGGGTTATCTCAGCTTTGCAATCTTGTCTAATGGAAGTATTTGTTTTGGAAGTATTTGAACAAAACATTTATGCTGTATTTGCATGTATTGTATACATATTTTTAGGATTATAATGAGAGAATTAGTGGAGATTATAGGGATTTTAATGGCCCAAGCTTATCCATTTCTTGGCACTACCACTATGTGTAAATAATGAAAATAGCCTAACAAATAAGTATCTCTAATGTGTAAATGAATAGGCATAAAATACTTTGGAAATTCAGATGATTCCTGATTGATAGTCATTTTCTAGTTTATGAACTCACTCGCCATATATACTAGTTTAGTAAGACCATTAGATGAGTATGAATATCTATGAAGATAGTCAGTAAATAAATGGCATAAAAGGATTTGTATTTTAGGTAAATATATTCTATCTCTGGAGTAGAAGACAAATTGAAGAATATAAGCAAAGAGAGAAAGGTCTGCTTTCAGGTGTATACTCTTTAAGAACTATATATATGGGATGATAATGATAACAGCAGGAGTTCTGGTGGCATAGTGCCTAAGGTGTTTCACTACTAACCAGAAGGCTGGTGGTTCAAACCCACCAGCCTTTCCTCAGAAGAAAGGTTGGGCAATCTACCTTGGTAGTGATACCATCTTGGAAACCCAAGGAGAGGTCCCTATGAGTCGGATGCGACTCAACAGCAGTGAGTTTGGTTTGGTTTGGTTTAATGATAACAGCAATTCAGAAGAGTAGGTAGAAATCTTAGGAGGCAGTGAGTTTATATTAATGAGAAAGAAACAACTCAGAAAAGGAGGGTGATAATGATTGCATAACTCAAAGAATATAACCAATGTGACTAAATTGTACATGTAGAAACTGTTGAATTGGTGTATGGTTTGCTGTGTATATTCTCAACAATAACAGCAAAATAAATAAAATTCATGGAAAAAAGTACCTGGTAGAGGGTAATCAAGACATCACACTCACTTAGGGGAGAATTGATACAGGATTTATGAAAGGACAGTAGTGAAACATGCAGAGATATTACACATGGATTAGTGATATGTTGTATGCAAGGATTTTGAAAAAGGGATAAATTTATGATTAATGTAGTTATTCATTTTTCATAAGTAATATTAGTAGACAAGACAGAAAGAAGTTATAAGAAAAGGCCTAGAATGTCAAAACTTTGTTTTCATGTTTATTTATTCATTCATTTATTTGTACATAACCCATTGGTGTTACACAGGCAGAAACTACATAACCTTCTCACTGTCAGCCTGCACTTATGTCCTCATGAGGAGTTCCATACAATTTGTTGATGTAGGTAAAGAAAAATCAGGCCTGGTTTACATATGGTTCTGCACAATACACAAGTATTACTCAAGAGTGGACTGCTGCAACTTTGCAGCCCTTTCCTGGGCTATCCCTGAAGGGAGTGGTGAAGGGAAATCCTTCTCATGGTTACGTTCAAGCAGTGTACCTAGTCATTTTGCTAAGAAGCAAAAAGGGCCAAGCGTCTGATTATATACTAATTATGTACTGTGCCCAATGATTCGACTAGCTGGTCAGGAACTTGGAAGGACCATAATTGGAAAACTGATTTAGGAGATTTAGGGAAGATGTATGTAGATAGACCCCGCTGAATGTCAAAATACACAGAAATATTTATGTTCCATATGAATGTTTACCGATGGAAGACCTAACAGTATAAGATTTTAATGATCATGTGGATAAGATGATGCCTTGTATGTATGCCAGTCAGCCTTTTTTCCCCAACTACATCTGTCACTGGTCAATGGGCTCATGAACACAGTGGCCTCACTGGCAGGGGTGGAGGTTATGCATGAGCTCAGCAGCATGGACTTCTACTCACTGAGGCCAAGTTTACTACAGCTACTGTGAGTGCCCAATCCATCAGAGCAGCAATGATCAACACTGTATCTCTGATTTGGTACCATTCCTCAAAGTGATCAGCCAGACATTTGATAGTTGTTTGGTTACATTGGACCATTTCCATCATGAAAAGGTTAGTGTTTTGTTTTTTACCTGTAGACACTTTGGATTCAGATTTGCCTTTCCTGCATGAAATAGCTCTGCAAAAACTGCCATCCAAGGACTTGCAGAATACTTTATTCACTGTCATGATGTTCCAAACAGCATTTCCTCTGACCAAGGAACTCACTTTACAGCAAATAAATTGAATTCGTAAGCCCATGCTCATGGAATTCACCAGTCTTACTATGTATGTTTCCCATTATCCTGAAAAAGCTGGCTTGATAGAATAGTGGAATGGCTTTTTTAAGCTCAATTATGGTGCCAGCTTGGTGGCAATACTTTGAGGGCTACAAAAAACAAATTCACTGCCATCGAGTCAGTCCTGACTCACAGTGACCCCTCCTTGGGTTTCGGAGGTGGTATCTGTACGGAAGTAGATTGCCCAGTCTTCCTTCGGAGGAGTGGCTAGTGGGTTTGAACAACCAGCTTTTTGGTTAGCAGTCAAATGCCTTAAGCATTATGCTACCAGAGCTTTGAGGGCCAGGGCAATGTTTTCCAGGAGGCTGCATATGCTCTCAATCGATGGCTAATCTATGGTGCAGATTTTCCCATAGCCAGGATCCAAGAATCAAGAAACGGAAAGGGGAGTGACATAATTATTTCTTACATATTATTGCATCATACTTATTTCTTTCATCTTGCATTTTATACTCTATGGTTTGAGAGTGACTATCAATTTTCATTTCAACTAGATGTTTTTCCAAAGCATCTTTAGCTATCCCCACACCCCTCCTTGCCCCAGTGGTGACCCTGTATATCTTGTTACTATGTAGTATTGATTTCATTATCTCTCTTACATTGCACATGTTGCCCAGCTATGAGAAACACATGTTCTTAAATTATCTCTGATTTTGTAAGAAAAAAAAAATAGCAAATATGCTCACATTCCCTATTTCTAGTGTGAGTCATAGCTCCAATAAACTCCACCATGGAATCTTTTCCCATCTAGTACTCTCACTGCTTAAAGTATCAGTCTTATATTTTAGACTTATTAGAGCTTCATTTCACAGATGAAGTAGGGGCCTCATTCAGGTGACATGTCTCAGAACTCAGGGAGCTCTAGTGGCATAGTACTTAAGGCAATTGACTGCTAACCAGAAGGATGACTGTTCAAACCCACCAGCCACTCCTCAGGAGGATGATTGGGCAATCTACTTCCATAGAGATACTGCCTTGGAAACCCAAGGAAGGGTCGCTACTAGTTGGAAATGACTCTCAGGCAATGAATCTGAGAACACAGAGCTTTTCTATTGCACAAGCAGAACTTAAAACTCAAATCTGAATTCTAAGTTAATTATTTTAGCCCCCTACATAGTTTATGTGTCTCAATATTCAGATAAGAAAACAACTGAAAAAAGGTTAATCATTGACAAATTTATGCAACAAATTTCTGAAAGTTAAAGTAATAGGACTTGTTTTAAATGCCCATGATGTTTAATGAACTATCCTAACAGATATCTCCTTCTATCACTTTGTCTCTTTCATACTATCACTCAACACCCATAAAAACAGAGATAATATGTCTTGGAAGACAGCAGTTAAGGAACACGTTGACCTTACCTGCAAGGGGAGAAACAAGTTATTCTAGACTGTTTTACCAATCTTTTGCTATGTTAAATAGTAAATTATTATTATTATTAATATTATTTTTTAATTAGGATTTGGGTGAAGATTTACAGAGTAAATTCACTTTTCATACAGCAGTTCACATATACTTTGTCTCATGTCATTGACCAAAATTTACAATGCAGCAGCTCCCCTCCCACTTCCTCCCCATAGTTACCTCCTCCCAGTGTCCATCCCTTCATACTCTTCGAGAGGCCCATTTTCTGCCAACCCTGTATATGATCTTGGATACACTCTCCATTTAGACATACATAATTGTTTAGCTTGTTCACCCATCTATCCGTCCCTATACCCATATTTGCTTTCATTAACAACTCAGTATTGTATTTACAAAGGGGTTCATATTTGTTGTTTGTACTGCCCATGTAACTCTCTCTGTCTTTCTCATCCTCAGTGCTGCCATATTGGTCACTCACATTTGGTACATTGCCCTTCTCTTCACCCAAATCAATATTTATCTCTATCTATCTAACAGCATTCCCTCCCCTTCCCTCCCACCCCTGGTAACCAACAAAGAAAATGTCCTCCAATATATAAACATTTCCTTAACTTTTACAATAACGGACTAATACAATATTTGTCCTTTTGTGACTGTCTTATTTCGCTCAGCATAATGTCCTCCAAGTTCATCCACGTTATGCGGTGTTCTGCAGATTCTACATTATTCTTTAGCGTTGCATAGTATTCCATTGTGTGAATGTACCAAAGTTTGGTTATCCATTCCTCAGTTGTTGGACATCTAGGTTGTTTCCAAGTTTTGGCTATTGTAAATAGTGCTGCGATGAACATCGGCATGCATATATCTGTTCTTGTTATGGCTCTCACTTCTTTAGGGTATATACCTAGTAATGGGATGGCTGGGTCAAATGGTATTTGTATCTCCAACTTTTGAAGGAATCGCCATACTGCTTTCCACAATGGTTGTACCATTTTACAGTCCCACCAGCAGTGTATGAGAGTCCCAATCTCTCCACAACCTCGCCAGCATTTGTTATTTTCTGTCTGGAACTTTGCTACTAGTGCTGGAGCAAGATGGTATCTCATTGTTGTTTTGATTTGCATCTCTCTAATAGCTAATGATCGTGAGCATTTCTTCATATGAAATTATTATTTTTTAAGTTCCCTTTATGGTCTTCAAAAAAGATTACTAATTAGACATTATTGTTGGATATGTATTTTTGGATATTGATTATTAATTTTATTTATTACACACTTACTACAAGACAGAAACTATTTTATTGATTATGCAAATATTATTTTTAAATTCTATTTATCGTCTTAAAAAAAGATTGGTCATTAGACCTTATATCTGAATAATGATTATTAATTTTATCTATTGCACACTTTGTATGTGGCAGAAACTATTTTATTGGTTATGAAAATATTATTTCTAATCCTCATATCCTCCCTTTAATTCAGGTAGTGTTATGTTCAATATACAATATTGATGCACTGAAACATGTAAATTTCAAAGACTATGCAGCAACTAAATAGAAGAGCCAGGACTTAGACCCAGTCCATTTTACTTTAAATTTGGCTCTTAATAGTTACACTGTTTCTTCTTAAATATAAATAATGGTGTTTCCAGTCTTTTAGCTTGCCTTGCTTATGTCTTGGCTTGACAATAATGCAAATAAACAATGTAGTCTTATTTTAATATCACCATCAGTAGAATATCATAAAGAAGATTAATTTGAAGGGGGGGGGGAGCCAAACATGACTGCAAAAATCCCTGAAGATGAAATAGGGATTCTTTGCATCTATTATCTACATCAAGTCCTATTTCTATTAACACAAGTAGGAGAGAAATATCTACTGAGTTAAAAACCTTCAATTTATATCTTCTATATAAACATTCCATTATGTTTATTACTTTCCTCAAGGACAGTAGAAATGATTGTTTTAGCATATTGTTGAGATAATTTTAATATCTTTGGTGACTTTTGATTAGAAAGGAAGATACTTTTAACTGCTAAGTAACCGAGATAGAGCTTAAACATATACGGATAGTCACTGATTTGATAATTTATCATATCCAAGTTATCATGAACCGTACTTACAACAACTATCTGTTTTTTGTACATCTTTCCCATACAAATATGCACTACATAAAGTGTTGTAACATGTAATTTACTTATATTTTCATTCTCAGATGTTCGATTTTATGATTTACTATTCAAAACATTGCTGTATGGCAGCAGGCTGCCACCCTGTATCTTCCTGGAAGGAAGTTATGGGAAAACATATGCAGGGGATACGGAAAAAAAAATGCTGAGTTATGGAAACATGTTCCAAACATTTGATCAGGATAATATGATGGGAGATTTTGGAGGAAAAATCATTCATATGGCAAGAACACTAAATTTGAGCTTGATGTCCCTGATGTGGAACAGCATGGATCACAAAGAAGGGGAATTGACAGATCAGATTTAGTGGATTTTGAACTGGAAAGAAAAGCTAAAGAAAAAAGAAATAATGAGACAGAGGAAAGAGAGTTGTCAAAAAGTTGAAGAGTAAAAAGATTGTAGTTTGTTTCTGAACTAAATCTGAGACTTTAGTTGCAACAAAGTATGAACCTAAACAATAATCACTTTGCTAAAGTTGATAGGCAGATTCAGGAAGCAGTAACATGTTACCACAAAATATATGAAGAAAAAAAGACAAAGACCACAGACAATGCATACTAATTTTTTGACTAGCATACCATCTCCCTAACCACGGATAGTCCAGATGATACAGAACCTTCCATAAATGGAGTTATTAGTGCAACTGATGAATGTCAACATTGTCCAACTCTTCATCAGAGTAAATTTTTATTTGTGTACTTTTTATGTATTTATTAAAATATATTTTTATGTTTATGCATAATGTTTCTAACACCCAAAGACAAATAAAGATTGGATTTATAAAGATGCTGATAAAAAATAATAATAGTAAACAAAATTTAAATAAATAAATATTCAACTTACATCAGAACAAATAAATAAATATTCAGCTTACAATGGAGTCTTCAGAATGGAGCCCTCTGTTAAGTGGAGGACTACCTATATAAAATAAGTTTATGTAGGGTGATTGCATGGGTATAATTTTAACAAGCAGCAAATGAGTACTCACAAGAAAGGACTTAAGGAATTCATGTGGTTTACTTTGTTAAAGGCACAGTTTAAGCCAAGGAGAACCTTACAATCTTTTTGGAGGAACAAATGTAATATATCTAACAAGGTGGACAGAAAGGTGTTATTTTGTAATGTTAGCAATTGTTGTTGTTGTTGCTATGTGCTGTCGAGTCGACCCCATCCAGTGTGAACACTTTGTGTCCACACTATATTCATTGTTAATGAGAAGAAAAGAGATTGATCTTAATGAATGACTGAGATATACGTGGCAAACATGGGGAGAACTACAGTTTCCTAGAGTGAATGAAAAAGGCTAGAGACATGCATATTCTCTAAGACACATTAAGTAAGTATCTTTGTGGGCTACATATGATCTTTGGCACATATGTTTATTTATTATTTATTTTTGACAACTAAGTAATATTCCTAAGTGAAGGGCTATATATAAGCAAATGCTAGGCCAGATTTGGCTTGTGGGCTATAGTGGACAAATCCTAGTTTAGAATTTGGAATTCTGCCTAACAGGATTGGATCTTTAATATAGGAGAATAATGGTAGAGAAGGTCAGAAAGAATAGATGAGGCCAGTTTATTCTGCAGAATAAAGCACTAGATTTGAATCTGATTTTTTTTTTTAATTTAAATATAAAATTGAAGGTATTTATACTTGTAGTAGTTAAGGTTGTGTTTCAACTTGGGTGGGCCATTGTTTTGAGTGGCTGGGCAACTGGATGGAGTTATTCCCCGTGATGAGGTTGAATGTAGTGTAATCAACTTCATGGTGAATCTGCTGTGTACAGCTAATTAGTTGCTGTCAGGATGTGTCCTGTTTTTTTGTATATAAGGAGACTTTGAGAAAGGTCTTTAGTTCTTGACACTTCTGGATCTTTCATTTGATGGAGTTACCAGTGGTCTGCCATGTTGTCTGCTCATTTTGGGACTGTTTCTAGACTTGAACTAGTAGCCTAATGTGTTGTCTGCTAATTTGGGGACTGTGCCATTGTACCTGTTGGTCTTGGGTTCCTCAGCCTCAGCAGCCAGCAGCTGTGTGAATCAGAAAAATTCTCCAGCTCTAGTGGGCCTGGAACAGGAGGCAGAGCTCAAGCCCAAGATCAAGGAGCCTTTAACCAGCCCCTGGAGCTGGCACTTTGAACTCAGACTTTCAGGCTTAAAAATGAATCCCTATTTGTTAAAGTCATCCACTTGTATTTCTGATATAGCCACGCTAGAGAACCAATAGAATACTCTAATTAATTTCAGATATCATTAACATTAAACCTTTTTTTTTTTACTTTCTTTGACCTCAGGAAAGCAAATGAAAGGTATTTAGTTTAACATGAAGATTAAATCAGGTTTCAATTTATCTCTTACTGGGTGGAGTAAAACTTTTTTATTTTTTTGCTTCTGAGGGTACATCTTCTTTTCCTGACACTCAATGATTGCTGGTGTTAATATGTTGACCTTGGATGTTCTGATGAAAAAACTAAATGAAACCCATATGTGGTAGTTTTCTTTAGAGATGATGCATATTTTTGTACTTGTGAAATCAGGGAGACTGTTACTGAAACCTAAATCCTAAATTTTCTGTTTGCTCACAGCTGGTGTGTGCCTGGGTCCTGGGACAAACACAGCATATGTTTAGTTGTCAAAGTTCCCTGGTAGAATTTCAGAGGCTTTGAAAATTCCCTATATTCTCACATCTTTACTGTCTACACTTGTGTAAGCCCTAGACGTTGTGTATGTAGTATGTTTACATGAGTATATGTCATATAAAATCTGTGTCTATAATGATGAAATGCTTTGTTGTCACTTTGTTCTTTCATCTAAATTAATTAATTTTTAAAGAATATTACATGAGGACAAATTTTGAAATACAATAAATATATGGGAAAAAGGTAGAAAATAGAGAAACCAAAAATACTGATAGTAAAAATTGTTTTATGCATATTTGGATAATAATGAGATGACAAATATATAAGATTATTCTTACAAGATTCCTTAGCAAAGTACAGGCAGTCCCTGGATTATGAAAGTACCTTTGATTTATAGACAACTTGTGCTTGCCTTTTAATGTTATGAAAATTTGCCCTCACTTTGAAACCATTGAACCAAACCCTGCTCACAAAAAATTCTTCATCACAATCACCTTCACTTATAGCACATGTAGTTCTAAATCATTGGAAAAACTTCAAGACTTTTCTTTCACTTAAGTAAGGTTCAATTAGAACCATACACAACTGTTATGATGAACTACAAATTCTTAAAGACACAACTATGTACAGATTTCATTCGTAACCTGGGAACTGCCTGTAAGTGAAATAGAGGGATAAGGGATCATAATCTGTAGAGGGAGACAAGTATATTATTATTTGACACCAAGATTTAATTTACTTAAAGGGTTACTAAACTAATAGAAAAAATATTGAGACACTTCATTTTAGCCAGTCACTAAGTGTGGTATGTGTGTAGAAAGTTCATAAATGGAGGATGAAAGAAAAATCAAAACGCAGAGAAGAGATTAAAACAATTAACTAAGAACAGGGTTAAGGTTGGTTAGAAATTCATGTTTTAGGTCTACAAAGTTTAAGACACTCAGTTAAAGCAAGATTGATTGTGTTTCAATTATAAATACTAGATCAGAGACAAAATCTTCCATCATATTCTAGATTAATGGTGACTGTGTGAGTAATATAATCTGAGAAAATTTTCCAGGGAGTTTATGAGAACTGTCATATTGTATTCCTATACTTTTTGGTGTCTAAACAGGTTATATTCTGTTTGATTATTTTTATAACACATATACATATTTATTACTTATTGTTTTGTCCAAATCCTGAGGCACTTGACTGCTAACCAGAAGGCTGGTGGCTCAAACCCACCAGCCACTCCTCGGAAAGAAAGTTGAGCAATCTGCTTCCATGGTAATACAGCCTTGGAAACCCAAGGAGGGGTCGCTATGAGTCGGGTCCAACTCAATGGCGCATAACAACAACAACATATTTAGAAATTAGTGAAATGTAAGTGGATATAATTTGAAAGTGATAAAACCAAAATGAGACTATCAGGGTAATAAAAATAAGTTTTAAATAATGAGATACAGGTGGGTAAAAATATATAGATGAAAATAAAATCAGTGAAATAAGGGGAAATTAGGTTCATATTATATAAAGATAGATTATTATTTTTTATTTATTTAAAATTTCACTTATATGGCATAGTACTTTTGCCTTAGGCACTACTCCACCGGAGCTTTTTAGTAGTTTTAAATCTTACATAATTTGAAGCCCAAAGTAGTGTGATCTACTTGTTTCCAATATATATATGTGTGTGTGTGTGTGTACACACACACACATAAATTTTCGGATCATTCAAACTGTCTGTATGTAAGAGAAAGTTTCCTTGACTGAGAGTCAGGGATTTTGAAGCCTGTGTCCAACTTTGTCACCAGTAATATAATAATCATATATATTTATACTTTTATATTTTATCATTAATTGGCTAATATATATTTCCCCTTCTACATAATAGTCACAATTATATGTACTGAGAATATAATTATTATCGGTGAAGTGATATAATCCATTGTGTTTTAGAGGGAATAAACCAAACCAGATCCATTGCCTTCAATTCATTTCTGACTCATAGTGGTCCTCTAGGTAGGACAGAGTAAAACTGCTGCATGCGGTTTCCAAGTCTATAAATCATTATGGAAGCAGACCATCTCATCTTTGTCCTGAGTAGTGGTTGGTAGATTCAAATTTCCAGCCTTTTGGTTAGCAGCAAAATGCTTTAATCACTACACCACCAGAGTTTTTCCTTGGAGAGAGTAGACTCAAGTAAAAATTTATAATATATTTTGATATGTTAAAAGAATGTGCATAATAGATAAAGACTAATTATTAGTTTGGAGGGAATCCACAGAAAAGATATAACCAACTAGATGACATTTGAGCTGTCTTAAAGTATCATAATATTTTGCCAAACATAAAAGATAACCTATCTACTGTAAAAAAAAAGGTTTGAGTTTGAGAACTATTAATTAGGCTTCTGATATCCAAATTGTTTAATAAATATCACCAACAAGAACAAAAAATAATTAAATGTAATTACAGAAGTAGAAATATTTTTTGTTACATTCTGATTTGGTATAATTTTTAACATCACTACAATTATAGGCATTTGATTAGTTTACAAATTTCTTATGCTCAGTCCTATCTGATAGAAAATGGAGAAAGTTTAGGACAAGGTCTCTATATTCCCAATAGTTTTCAAGTTTGTATGTTGTTTTTTGTACTGATACAAGTATACAAAGAAGAAAGAGTATGAAAGAATTTTAGACAGTGCGGGCAAATAATGTTTTTAATTATTTCTTTTAGAACATAAACAATCCCACTTTAATCCTGAACACACACAATGACAAATCCATTAAATATACCTTTTTAAATTATCAATTTTTAAGAGGTAGAATTCACAAAACTTTAATTAATTCTTGCAAATATCTAAAGGCCTAAATATTTCTGTATCTATCATCTATTTGGGGTTACTTTAATTTAAAAATACGTCATGTAAGTGTATTATTTGTGAAGATCACCATTATGTTAGTTTTATACAAAATATAATGCAATATAAGCAATGACTTGAGTCTGGTATTACTTTTGATAAAAGAAAACACTTGAAGACACAACAATTACCTTTCTTGTTCAATTCTAGTAAGCCCATTAAGTAGTGTCAGCCCTTAGGAGTTTGTTTTCTGATCTCTTCTTTTTGTCATGAATCTTTCACCTGATCTTTGCAAGAATTCATTTGCCTCAGATTGGTGTGCATATGAACCTAGAGGTCCTGGCTAGCCATAGGCCTACTGAAATACATTCAGATAGACCAAGAGATGAGAGAGCGTCATTATGTTGGATTTTTTTTCATTCCTAATTTGAAGACTAATTTTTATTTTATTTTATTTATTTATTTTTTTGGTTTCCTTTTTTCTTCTAATTGTTTATATATATACACATATATAATAGATTAAAGGTAAAGGACTTTTTATTTTTGCTGCTGATATGTAGGATGTAGGAAGAAAGGAAAACAAACCTGTGGAAAGAAATAAGAAAAGAGCAATAATGGGGAGAAATACAAAATTAATATAGGAAAAGAAAAAGAATGTTAAGAAGAAATATAGACAAAGACTTGTCGGGAAGTGGTGTCATATCTTAGGTATGAATCAAACTTTCTCCTTTTCACAACTCTCCACAGAAAATAATTTTATTTCCTTCAGTGCAATTATGGCTTTGTCAACTGTTATATTTTGATGAGTATATTTTCAGTTTGATAGTAAAATGCAAACTTAAACTTTTCATAGCAAGACTTGCATTTCAAAGCAAGGATGAGATAAATAAAAAAAAAAGTTAAGGTCAAAGGAGGAATTCCGTATGCTGGGACATGTTTTTACAAACTATGCCAATATCCACATAATATCCAGCATTCATCTTCAATGGAAAGGATAAAAGAAAAAAAAAAAAAAATCAGAAGAGAGCGAGATACCTATTCATAGTCTTACATACAAACTACTGTATGTTTTTGTTGTTGTTATGTGCAGTCGTGTCAGACTCGACTCACAGCGACCCCTCCTTGGGTTTCCGAGGCAGTATCACTACGGAAGTAGGGTGCCCAACCTTCCTTCCCAGGAGTGGCTGGGGTGTTTGAACCACCAGCCTTCTGGTTAGCAGTCAAGTGCCTTAGGCATTATGCTACCAGAGCTCCTAAATACTGTATACAAAAATTCTTCCCATCACACCACCCATAAAAATTTTCATCAAAATTAGTCATAATATCTCTTAATGTAATAACTTCAAACCAGAATGTATTTTGCTGATTAAATATTCAATGCTACTTTTAATGCTTTTGCTTACCATTAATACAGTTTGAAATTATTACTAGAAAAGTCACACATTAGGGTATTTATTTTAAATGAAGCTAAAAACTTATTAAATTCAAGTGTGTGATGCTGGAGATGAAATTGCTATGTTAGTAGGTACTGCACTTGGAAAGATCAAGTACAGATGTATTTCGTTGCATTTGAATGTGGTCAATATTCTGTTTCACATATTAATTTTTTTAAAAGAGATATTCCTATGGCACAAGTCACAATAATTTTTGTGAGAAAAAAGCTTTTAGATTTTATCACTGATATCAATATCATCCTTAAATTCTCAGTCCTGTTGTGAATTGGAAAGATCAATTGACTAAGGGTCAGGAAGCTTAAGTTCTGATGCAAGTACTATGACTAATTTACTGTGTACATGAATGGTTTATTTAAAAGCTTTGAGTATTTTTTTCTTTGTATCTAAATTGAGAGATTTGGATTAGGCCATCCTAAAATCATCTATAATACTTATCTTTATAGAAGCTGACATTGTAGTAACAAGAATATTAAACTACTTTTAATATTTCAAAGTCTCCTAGGTTCTGAGAAATAATAAGTCTAACATATGAAGCTGGAATATTATCAATTTCATGTGAATCTGATCACATGATTTTGTTATTTGATTAATCAAAGTTGGAAAACAACTATCTATTGGTTCCATATTTTTGTAGTAAATATTTTGAAAATATGGTATTTCTGTAGGGTTGTTGTTGTTGTTGTTGTTATGTGCCGTCAAGTCAAACCCGACTCATAGCGACCCCTCCTTGGGTTTCCGAGGCAGTATCACTACGGAAGTAGGATTGCCCAACCTTCCTTCCGAGGAGTGGCTGGTGGGTTTGAACCGCCAGCCGTCTGGTTAGCAGGCAAGTGTCTTAGCCACTATGCTACCAGAGCTGTAGGGTAGGACAATGAAAAGGGTTTCTCTGAAGCATTAAAATATTTTTATTTTAATCTACTTTCTAAAAAAAGTTCTGTGATTCAAAGGTATTCTTTGTTTTATGTCAGTGTCATAATTTCCAATTGTTTATTTTTTATCCTACATCAAATCAGTCTATTTGTGTATTATATACTAATAAACCAAACCAAGCTCACTGTCATCCAGTCGGTTCCAACTCACAGTGACCCCCTTTGGGTTTCTGAGATGGTAAATCCCCATGGAAGTAGATTGCTCACTCTTCCTTCTCCAGAGTGGCTGGTGGGTTTGAACTGCCAACTCTCTGGTTAGTAGTAAATGTCTTAGGCACTATGCCACCAGAGCTCCTTTACATATACTAATGTTGTTGTTGTTGCTTTGTGCTGTCTAGTCAGACCCGACTCATAGCGACCCCTCCTTGGGTTTCCAAGGCGGTATCACTATGAAAGTAGATTGTCCAAACTTTTTAAAAATAAATTTATTTAGTTGTTTAGAATTTTGTCACTTAGGATTTATTCCCCTTAAAAACCTAATTCACGAAGCTGCTGCTTTGTATAACCCTTAGGAGCTCTGATGGCATAGTGTCTAAGGCATGTGACCGCCAACCAGAAGGTTGGTGGTTCAAACCCACAAGCCACTCCATGGAAGGAAAACTGGGCAATCTACTTCTGTAAAGATTTACCACTTCAGAAACACAAAAGGGGTCGATATGAATCCGAATTACCTTGATGGCAGTGAATTTGGGGTACATACATACACATACACATACACAATCAGAGTAAACATATTTAATTATATTGGGGTTAAAATTTAGCAAGCCATTCTAAAAATTTATAACTTTCTATGCCAATCAAGTAGTACATCTTCTAGTTATATGTTTCATTATTTATAATCATAGTAATTATATCATCTGATCTGTCCCCAAGAAATATTTCTTTCATTCTAATTCTAAAGTTATATTCAGTGAAGTTTTTCTTACTTTAAGTAAAAACCCAAAATGCTCATTCTCAACAAATATTCCTGCTTCAAGGTAATGCTATTTTATCATTTTAGGGGCATGAAAAGTGAATACAAATGCATATGATGTAAGTCTCTAATTTCTAAATCATTTCTTGCTCAGGTGCTTATATATTTCCTGACATTCTACAGTTAAACATTGGAAGTATTAATGAAGAAACAACTGTATTGATTGTAATGCATCTTAACACTTTGGGTAATGCAAAAAGAAAAAAAAAGTATATGTCAATACTCAGTCATTGCTTATAGTTCCCTGTGATTCAGCATAGAATATTTTAAAATCATAAATATTTAGCAATACAATTCTAGACATGTTTATTTATTAAATACTTGGATTGAATTCAGATGACATTTTAATGTCTTATTACAAATGATTTTAAATTTATTTATTTTATTTAATTTTTATATGTGATTAAAGAAGACTGGTGGTGTAGTGTTGAAGACATTTGATGATTGCAAACCAAAAGGTTGTTGGTTCAAACCCATCAGCAACTCTGCAGAAGGAAGATGGAGCAATCTACTTCTGTAAAGATTTATTGCCTCAGAAACTCAATGGGGGTTGTTATGAGTAAGAATTGACTACATGGCAATGAGTTTGGTTTTTGGTTTACCAAAAAAAAAAAAAAAAAAAAAAACCTCACTGCCATGGCGTCAGATCCAACTTATAGCGACCCAAGGCAGTATCTCTATGGAAGTAAATTGTCCAAACTTCGTTCCAAAGAGTGGCTGGTGGGTTTGAACCTCCAGTCTTCTGGTTAGCAATCAAATGCCTTAGGCACTACTCCATATGTGATTAACGCATTTCATTTTTTGAAACTCAAAGTATAAAGATCATATTTTTACACATATTTGTAATTTGATTTTTAGTAATAAAATATTCATGAAAGGCATTTTTTTATTCAGGGAGGCAATTTAGTGTAGTAGATTATAAAGTTTTAAATCAAATTTGGATTATTACTCTAATTTTCTTAATTAAAACCTGTGAGATCCTGAGCAAGTTACTTAATAGTTTTAATTCTTAAGTCCTCATCTATAGAATAGAAATGATGACATCTAATGCTCAGGTATCTGTGAATATTAAGTGCAAATATTTGTAAAGCAATTATAAAAATCCTGTTATTTAGTACTCACTAAATAGAGTGCCTCGATTACCAATATTTATGTTTCTTAGATGGAAGACAAGTATTGTTTAGCTTCTGAGATAGCACAATTTGTTTGGGGAGAATCCTACTTCACTAACTTCACTCTGACTTAGAATTATTTTTGACTTGCTTTACATGAATTATAGCGGTGTAGTGCCTAAGACATTTGACTGCTAATCAGAAGGCTGGCAGTTTAAAGCCACCAGGCACTCCTCAGAAGGAAGACCAGGCAATTTACTTCTGTAGAGATACTTGCTCAAAAATCCAAGGAGGGATCACCATGAGTCAGAAATGACTCGACAGGGGTGAGTTTGTTTTTTCACTGTAATAGCTTTTTGACTATATATGTACTTTAGAGTATATACTATATTACAATTAATCATTTCTCCATAGACAATATCCTTTCCTTCAGTGTACAATTATGACTCTTTTTAGCACCTAAAACAAAGGGCATACTGAAGAAATGAATACATAAGTATGATGTTGAGCTGTGAAGAATGGACCATAAATTCAGGAGTAATTTAGAAGAGGTAGTATCTAGGGGAGAATGGACAGAAGAAATAAGGAACTCTTTTTGAACTGCTATGTTTAAAACACAGAGAGATAATAAAGCAGGAAAATAGTGCAGGCAAATGGAAATTCATGTCTGATGGACCTGTAAGTATTTGAAATAAAGGTAATTTTGAATGCAATTATCAGAGAAATTATGGGAGAAAATGCGGAACAAAAATCAAAATCATAAAAAAAGACCAAAAAACTGGTCTGATAGAGACTTATGGAACCACCAGGATTGTGGCCCTAAGACATTCTTCAAACCAGGAACCAAACCCACACCCAAGAAACATCTTGTATACAAAACAAAGGCAGCCATATAAAATGAACAGGAACACTCGTGAGTAATGTATTCCTTAGAATAATGAACCATATGAAACCACAAGGACAGTATTAGCCCAAAAAGCAAACCTCAGAAAGCAGGAAATATCAGGAAAGAAAGACAAATAGAAATGGGAAACCTAGGGAGGAAGTGGGAAGATGAGTGTTACATTGAGGGAACTACAACTGATGAAACTAAACAAAATGTGTATAAATAGTGGAATATAAAACTAATTTGCTCCATAAATTTTCACTCAAACCACAATGTTAAATAAACACACACACACACATATACATACACACACAATGAAAATACTAAAGACTTTTGAGTCAGAGATATTATAACTCCCTATAGACCATTATGTAGCTCAGCAATTGACCTTTCTTCCCTAATTCTGACTCATGTCAAACATTTGTTCTGGTTTTAAAAATCACAATATTGTATTTATTAACTAATATTATTTTTGATGTAAAACATCTTTCATACCAAAACTACTCTCAATGTTACAGAAATTTAAAAATAGAAGGAAATTTCATTATTAAAATAATGTTAAAAACTTTCAAAAAATTCCTTTGTATCTCTTTTCTTTTCTTAAATAACCTTTCTTTTTAAAACCTAATTTATGTTGATTTCTTTAGTGATCATCTCTCTGATGATATTGAGCAGGTCTTGACCTAACTAATGGGACCCATAACCTGCCTTCTAAATTCCATTATTTATTACAAAAAAAAAGATCTCTTTGGAGAAATTATTCCCTACAAGACTACTATAAGGAACATATAAAATGAGCCATAATCTCATATATATATATATATATATATATATTAAAGATACATATATATATATGAGCCAGAACGTAAGGGAATACTTAAAGCATGAGAGGTACATGTCAAAATGACATAATTTGACAGGAGCTTTCATTGACCAAATATGGGACAAATTCAGCACCAAACTAATGAAAATTTTATGTTATAAGCCTTTGAATAAAATTAGAAATCATGCGTCCATATAAATAATAGATGATGAAAAGAATCAAATAAGGAAGAAGTTAATAATAAACATAGAACTGAAAGGGGAAAAAATCATCAACAGATGCCAAAATTGAATGAAAAATAGAATATTTACAGTATTCAATTATCTCTTCACATATAATTATTTAATTACAAAATAAAACAGAGTAATTTTGCAATACAGACACCAGCAAATATCACCATACTCAAGTGATCAGAGTTCTTCACCAATATTGTGAAGGGAAAAACAGAACAAAACAAACAATATCACGTGCCTCCTGATGTACACTGAGAAAATAGTACAATTTCAACTCAATTACAGTATCAGAAAAACACCCTAGAAGAGATATTCTTCAACATACTAGCCTATAGTCATAAATCTTGATGTTTTGTCAATTCCTGGAGCCTTATTATTGTTATTATTATTACTTTCACCAATTCCTTCAATTCAGCTTGGGCTTTTTCTTTCAGTACCATTGATTATTCATTATATTCTACTTCCTAAAATGGTTGAAGGTTGACCAATTCTTTCTCGTAGAGTAACTCTGTGTATTCATTCCATCTTCTTTTGATGCTCTCTGCATCATCAAATATTTTTCCCATTGAATCCTTCTGTATTGCAACTTGAAGCTTGATTTTTTTTTTCTTCAGTACTTTCAGCTTGAGAACTGCTGAATATGTTCTTTCAAACAACATGTTTCAACAAATGGATGCAACATTAGAGAGGTTCACTCGTTTATGCCAAGAAATTTGGAAGACTGCTCTCTGATCAACCAACTGAAGTGATACATATTTCTGCCCATTACAAAGAAAACTAACCCAAAAGAATGCAGAAATTATCAACAATATAATTAATATTTAACACAAGTAAAACTATTGAAAATAATTTAAAAAACAGTTGCTTCAGTATATTGACAGGGAAGTGCCAGAAATTCTAGCCAGATTCAGAAGAAGGCGTGGAACAAGCAATAATATTTCTGTTGTCATATGTATCTTGGCTGAAAGCAAACAATACCAGAAAGATGTTTACCTGTGTTTTATTGACTATGCAAAGACATTTAACTGTGTGGTTAATAACAATTGATGGATAACATTGCAAAAATTGGGAATTCCTGAATACTTAATTTTGCTCATGAGGAAAATGTACATAGACCAATAGGTAATTATTTGAACAGAGCAAGGGTTTAAAAGTCATGTTTTAAAGTCAGGAACAGTGTGTTTTAGGGTTATATATGTCAGGGTTATATCCTTTCACCATATTTATTCAATCTCTATGCTGAACAAATAATACTAGAGGTTGAACTATATGAAGAAGATCATGGATCATGATTTAAAAAATACTCATTAACAACCTGTGATATGCAGATGACACAATTTTGCTTGTCTGAAGTGAAGATCTTGTTTGCTTCAAGTGAAGAAGGCTTGAAGCACGTACTGATGAAGATCAATGATTACAGTCATCAGTATGGAGTATACTTCAATGTAAAGAAAGCAAAATTCCTCACAATTGGATTAAAAGCAACATCACAATAAATTTTTTAAAAAATGAAGTTGTCAGGGATTTTATTTTATGTGGATTCACAATCAACACTCATGGAAGCTGCAGTCAAGAAATCAGAAATTGTATTGCACTGGGCAAATCTGGTGCAAAGAGACCTATTTAGAGTGTTAAGGGCAAAGATTTCACTTTGAGGACTAAGTTTCACCTGACCCAAACCATGGTATTTTTAATCATCTTATATGCATGTGAAAGTTGGACGATGAATATGGAAGACCAAAAAAGAACTAATGCACTTGAATTGTAGTTTTGGTGAAGAATACTAAAGTACAATGGACTTCCAGAAGAATGAACAGATCTGTCTTGAAAAAAATGCAGCCAGAATATTCCTTGGAAGCCAGAATGGCCAGACTTTGTCTCCTTTAATTTGATCATTAAAAGAGGCCATTCCTTGCAGAAGTTTATCATGCTTGGTAATTTAGAGAGTCAGTGAAAGAAGGGACCCTCAATGAGATAGATTGACAAAGTGACTGCAACATTGAGCTCAACCAAAGCAAAGATTGTGAGGATGGCAAAGGACAGGGCAGTGTTTCCTCTGTTGTTCATAGGGTTGCTATGAGTCAGAGCCAACTCCACAGCACCTAACAACAACAACATAGTCTTAAATATTTCAAAATTAGGAACACAAAGATTGAAACACCATTCCAAATAAAAAGTAACCTTAAGTATATGACAACTAATTAAATGTGTGATCCTAAATGTCCTTGAAGACTTCAGGAAAAGAAAAAAAAAGCTACAGATTACATTATTTTCATGAGAATGAGGGAATGTGACCCTTAATTGTGGATTAGCTGATATTATATTAAGGTTAAATTTCCTGATTTTAATAACTGTTGAAGTTATGTAGCAAAAGGTCCTTGTTGTATTGAAAGAAGTAAATTATTCAAATTATTCTCCAATGTTTCCAAGAAATCATATTTATATCTATAGCTAAATCTTTACTTATGTCTATATCTATCTGCACACATAAACATTTATAAATATGAAAAGACAATCATTAAACTAAATAGGGCAAGATACAAATAATTGGTGAATATGGTTAAATGATATGAAAATTGCTTTGCCCTTGCAACTTTTCTGTATATTTGCAACTAAATCAAAAATAAATTCACTAGCTACAGACCAATAACCTGCTGCCATTGAGGCTATTCCTACTCAAAGCAACCCCCGTAGGGTTTCCAAGAACATAAATTTTTACAGAAGTAAACCACCTCATCTTTCTCTCATGGAGCAGCTGATGGGTTTGAACCACTGATCTTCTGGTTATCAGCCAAATGCCTACCTACTGAACCATCAGAATTCTTTTAGCTATAGACCAATATACTTCATTAATATAGATGCAAAAATCTGCAACAAAATCATAGCCAACAGAATCTAACACTACATAAAAACAATAATAAAAATAATAATATATCATGGTGAAATGGGATTCATACCAGGAATGCATAGATGGTTCAACATCAGAAAAAAAAAAAAAAACATAATAAAAAACCATAATCCAGTCCACAAATAAAACAGAGAAAAAGAACCACATGATCATATCATGCAATGCAGAAAAGACAAATAATGAAATCTAATACCCATGCCTGATTTTAAAAAAGACAATAAAGAGAAATAAAAGGCACCCAAATTGGAAAAGAATTAGAACTATCTCTGATTGCAGACGACATGATCCTATGCATGGAGAAACCAAGATACTCAGCAAGAAACTACTGGAACTAATTGAAAGATTCAGCAAATTGGCAGGACACATGATCAACATACAAAAAGCATTTGGATTCCTCTACATCAATAATGACATCTCTGAAAAGAAAATGAGAAAAGCAATACCATTTGTAATAGCTACTGAAAAGATAAGATACTCAGGAATAAATCATACCAGGGACACAAAAGACCTAAACTAAGAAAATGACAAAAAAAGTACTACAAAAAATTATGAGACTACATAAATGGAAGAAAATGTCATACATATTGATAGAAATATAAATATTGTGAACATGTAAATAATACCCAAATCAGACTATATATTCAATGCAATCCCAATCCAGATTCCATCAACATTCTATATAGACATGGAAAAAACAAACACCATTTTTTTCTGGATAGGAAAGAGAACTCAGATAAGGAAAGCACTACTGAAGAAGAAAAACAAAGTAGGAGGTCTTATGGTCTCCAATCTCAAAACCTTCTATA
>NW_006922201.1:1018506-1019519 GCF_000298275.1 Orycteropus afer afer
GCTACTAAGGTAGAAAAGCAAAGTAGAAGGTCTTATGGTCTCCAATCTCAAAACCTTCTATACAGCCATGATAGTCAAAACACGCTGGTATTGGTAGAATAATAGATACATAGACCAGTGTAACAGAATTGAGAAGCCAGAAATAGATCCATCCAACTATGGACAGCTGATCTTTGACAAAGGGTCAAAGCCCATTAAAAGAGGGAGAGATAGCCTCTTTAACAAATGGTAATGGCAACACTGGATATCCATTTGCAGAAAAATGAAACAAAATCCATACTCACACCATACACAAAATCTAAATCAAGGTGGATCAAAGACCTAAATGTAAAACACAAAACTATAAAGTTCATCAAAGATGACATAGAGGCAAATTTAGGGGCCCTAATTTATGGTTTAAATAGACTATCAATCATTATCCAAAATACACACACAGCAGAAGAGACACTGGATGACTGGGACCTTCTAAAAAATTAAATTTTTAATGTGTATCAAAAGACTTCTTCAAAAGAGTGAAAATATACCTAGAGTTGGGGAAAAATATACTTATCAATGATATATATGTCAAGGGATTTATCTCTAAAATTTGTAGAAAACTTCAATACCTCAATATCAACAAGACAAATAATCCAATTCAAAAAAGGGGCTAAGGACATAAATAGACACTTCACCAAAGAAGACATTCATTAGGCCAATGGACAAATAAAGAAAAACTTGTTATCACTAGCTGTTGTTGTTTGTTGTTGTTATGTGCTGTTGCATACTCTCCAACTCATAGTGAAACACTGCCTGGTCCTGTGCCAGCTTCAGGATCCCTACTATACCTGAGTCCATTGCTGCAGCCACCATGTCAAGCCATCTTGTTGAGTGTTTTCCCCTCTTTTGTTGACCCTCCACTTTAACAAGCATGACATCCTTCTCCAGAGAATGGTCCCTTCTGACAACATGACTAAAGTAGGTGAGAAGTCTGGCCATTCTTGCTTCCAAGGAGCATTTTGGCTCCTTTTCTTCCA
>NW_006922201.1:1019870-1024590 GCF_000298275.1 Orycteropus afer afer
TTTGTTTTCTTTATATTAAGGTATAATCCCTACTGCAGACTGTGTTCTTCAGTCTTCATCAGTAAGTGTTTCAAGTCATCCTCACGCTCAGCAAAAAAAGTTGTGTTGTCAGTGTGTTGCAGGTTGTTAATGATTCTACTTCCAATCCTGATGCCACATTCTTTTTCATATAGTCCACATTCAAGGATTATTTGCTCAGCATAGTGATTGAATAAGTATGGTGAAAGAATACAACCCTCACACACTCCTGTCTTGATTTTAAATCATACAATGTCTCCATGTTCAGTTCAAATAACAGGCTCATAGTCTTCATACAGGTTCCTTATGATTACAATTAAGTGTTCTGGAATTCCCATTCTTTTCAATGTTATCCACAATTCGTTATGATCCACACAATCGAATGCTTTAGCATACTCAATAAAACACAAGTAAATATCTTTCTGGTATTCTTTGCATTGGACCAAGATCCATCTGACATCAGCAATGATGTCCCTCATTCCACATCCTCTTCTGAATCTAGCTTGCATTTCTGGAAGTTCTCTGCTAATATACTGCTGCAACCATTTTTGAATTATCTTAAGTAAGATTTTACTTGTGTGTGATAGGAATATTGTTAGATAATTTCCACATTCTGTGGGATCACCTTTCTTTGGAATGGGTACAAACATGGATCTGTTCCAGTCAGTTGGTCAGGTAGCTTTCTTCCAAATCTCCTGACATAGCTGAGTGAGTGTCTCCAGCATGGCATCCATTTGTTGAAATACCTCAATAGTTATGCCATAAATTCCTAGAGCCTTATTTTTTTTGCCAATAACTTCAATGCAGCTTCAACTTCTTCCTTCATTATCATTGGTTCTTGATCACATGCCACCTCCTGAAATGGATGAACATTGAGCAATTATTTTGGTACAGTGACTCTGTGTAGTCCACCCATCTTCTTTTGGTGTTTCCTGCGTCATTCAACATAGTGCCCATGGAATTTTTCAATATAGCAATTTGAAGCTTGAATTTTTTCCTTAGTTCTTTCAGGTTGAGAAATGCTGACCATACTCTTCCCTTTTCATTTTATAAATCCAGGTCTTTGCCCATTTCAGTATAATAAATGACTTTGTCTTCTCAAGCTACCCTTTGAAGTCTTCTGTTCAGCTCTTTTATCTCGCCATTTCTCCAATTGCTGTAGCTAATCTCCATTCAAGGGTAAGTTTTAGAGTCTCTTCTGACATTCATCTTGGTCTTTTCTTCCTTTCCTGTCTTTTTAATGACCTTTTGCTTTCTTTGTGGATAATGTTCTTAAAGTCATACAACAATTTCTCTAGTTTTCGATCATTGGTGTTCAATACATCAAATCTATTGTTCAGGTTAGATTTACATTAGCCATTGGGGAGATGCAAAGCAAAAAGAAATGAGATATCATCTCATTCAAGAAATAATAACAAAATTCAACAAGACAGAAAACAACAAACACTGATGAGGATGTGAAAAGATTGGAACGCTCATACACTGATGTTGGGACTGTAAAATGTACAAGCACTGTGGAAAATGGTATTGCACTTCCTTAAAAAATTTGTAAATAGAAACACAATTTTATCCAGAAACCTCATTATTAGGAATATATCCTAAAAAAGTGAGATCCAGAACATGAGTAGATAATGTGAATTCCATGTTCATCATAGCACTATTCACAATAGCCACAAAAAAAAAAAAAAAGCAAAGCAACCTAAGTGGCTATCAACGAATTAATCAATAACCAAACACATGAGGGAATACTAAGCAATATTAAAGAATAATTAAGAACCTGTGAATCATCTCATACCATGGATGAACTTAGAGGGCATTATGCTGAGTGAAATGAATCAACAGAGAAAAACAAATAAGATATAAGTCTTTTATGATAAAAAGTCAAGGAAAAGTTTAGAGAAGTAAGGAAATTGTTTTTATTGGTTACCTGGTATGAGAGGGAAGGAAAAGGAAAGATACTCCCTAAAAAAAAAAAAAAAAAAAGTGATTATTTGAGTGAAGAGAAAGACAATGTGATAAATGTATGTGACAATGTATGTGACGAGCACAATATTAAAAAGGAAAAGAAAGACACAGAGAGGTGAAAAGAAGTACAGACAACAAAGGTAAATACTATTACATATACAGTACTGTACTATCAGCAATAAAATCATTAATATGGGTGTGTACATAGGTAGACAGGTAAGAAGATAAGATATGGGTAGGCAAATGGGACTATACTAATGACTATGCACAGGTGTGGCAGATGATACTCCCACATACATATGTGTATATGCTATGAAAATATCCATATACCTTATAGAGCTAACAGAAGACAGAGTTATGATAACTTCTTAGCCACAATTAAGCACCTTGAGGGAGTGAATAACTGGGCCTCCAGGCTCAAGACCATGGTCATGGAGCACATCAAGCTCAACTGGCACATCATAGTACACAAAAACATTGTTCTATATCCTACTTTGGTGAATAATGACTGCTGTCTTAAAGCTTTGCAACAGGCCATCTAAGGTGCACCTATTGGTCTCTCCTCATGTGGAGCAAAGAAGAGTAAAGGAAACCAAAAACATATGGGAACAGTCCAATGGACACAGAACAAATGGACCATGGGAACCTCAGCTCACATGAGCCTGAGACCAAAACAAGATTGTGCCTGGCTACCAACCATTCAGAAAGAGATAAAAAAAAATGGAGATCCTGGAGAGAGTGGGAGAAAAATGTACAATAAAATTTAAATGAAAATAAAATAAGAAAGACCAGGATTACTGTTCTGATAGAATCTGGTGAAATCCTGAGTCTATGGCACAGATTCATCCTTCAGGCCTGGGACTGGTCTCACTCTCATGGTATCCAAGCTGAATAACTACACTGGGGAGATGCACTTCTTAGAACAGTCAACTATTGGAGATTAGAAATGCAGTATTTGCCCTCGGAGAAAGCTAGACAGGTAAGAACACAAAGATAAGAAGGACACAGGGAAGGAGTAACCACATGGAGGAAGTGGGAGGAGAGCTGTTACATTGTGGGGATTGCAATTAGTTGTCAAGTGAATTTTCTTTCTAAAATTGTACACAAATAATAAAAATTTAAAAATACGTAAAATTTACCAAATAATCAGATAAATGAAACCATCTGAAAATGAGAAAGTGAAAAGATGACTAAAAGGAAAATGGGAATTATTGGTATTGCCACTTGCCAAAGTTGTCACTTTAGAGATTTAAATTGATAAGTATTCTAGAAGTAATTTTTACCAAATCCACTAGTTTTTCACACAGGGAACTGAAATCTAATGAGATTAAATACATAATTCAGAATACAATACTAGACAGAGGGAGAGCTAAGTGTGTGCTTCATATCTTTTTCCATTAAATGTATTATTTTCCTCATAAATTAAGATATATGCACAAATCAATTCTCTCTTAATATGCAAACAAAAGGCATCATGTGAAATGCAGTGGAGCCAAAAGTCAGTGGTTTCTTATGAGTAAATTCTATGTCACAGTGATCCAAGTGAATAGTCTATAATTTTGCTTAGTTTGCTTTCCTTTTTCAGAGTGCCAGGTTAAAACACAAAATTCTGATAAGAGCTCTGGTGGCAATTTTTTTTTTCTATTGATCCTCATTGATTTTACATTTTTCTTAAACAGATGTCTTAAAATTCTTTCTAAATTAGAGCTCAATTTGGTGTTATGGGATTTCTATAATGACATGACAATATCTCACTTCTTGGCACAAACATGAAAATTTCCTAATGTCACAAAGTAAACAAAGGCTCAAAATACTAAGTAAAAGAAAGTAGATATGAAGATGCAGAAAATTCCTTTGGTCACTGGTACATACAACCACATAATAAAATATGTGGGCTATACCACCATACAAATAGTCATATTTCCCACCCTGTTTTACTCCTAAATTTGATTCATTTTTTAAATGAATTTGAAATTCAAACCATTAATGAAGCCATATTTTTTCTACTCTGTGAAGTTCACCCAAATACCTTTTTTTAAAAATATCATTGACACTTACATTGTAAAATAATGAAAATGACCATGAACAACTCTAAATACGGTATTATGTCTTGACATTCTATAGTATGTATGTCTATTCATTAAAATAACAAAACAAAACAAAAAAAGAGTCACTATCCAAGAGCAAAAAGTAGGGAAAAAAATGAAAATTACTTATAATTTAATTTATAAATTATTATTATTAGAGTTGAAATTATTTAATACATTATATAAAATTGTTATTGTTAGCTGGTATTTTGTAAATTCTGACTCATAGTGGCACATGTGGATGCCATAATTATATAAAACACCACTAAAACTATTCCTCAATATTTAATGGTTTCATTTATACAATTAACTGCCAAAAACGGAAAATAATATAAAAATTTAAAATGTGCTGCATTTTTACTTTTCTTTTACAAATTTTGTTGATTTATATTTTTCAGTTGTCCATTTTCAAATTGGTTGTTAAGACTCTCTTCTTAAAATTTTCTTAGTATTTTCATATCTACTTCTACCTGGAATTTTGTTGTTCATACTTAATTATGTTTCTATCTTTTGAACAGATTTATAAAATAATAACTATATTTAAATCTCATATGCAAATTCAACTTGAAGTTAAAGAAAATGAAAACAAGTCCAAGAGAGCCAAAGTATGATCTTGAATATATCCCTCCTGAATTTAGAGATCATCTAAA
>NW_006922201.1:1030005-1036226 GCF_000298275.1 Orycteropus afer afer
GACGAAAGAAGGGGAGGCCTTCAATGAGATGGATTGACATGGTGGCTGCGATGATAGGCTTAAGTATAGTAGGGATCATGGAGCTGGCGCAGGATCAGGCAGTGTTTCATTCGGCTGTGCATGGGGTTGATATGAGCCGGAAACTACTCGACGGCAACTAACAACAACAACAACACTTTTTTTTGTACTAAATTTCACATGAGATTAAAAAAAAATTCAAAGTTGCTTAAAAAAGCATAAATTGTGAAATATTCAGAGGATATGACCTATGAGCAGTTTGTTATTTGGAAAAGTTTATACTATTTTCCATCCTAGGTACCAAGTCATAATTTTTTAAAAGATATATAACAGAAATATTTGAAGAGCAAATGCCTATATTATTTAGTACAGTGTTAACTTTCATTAAGTGTACTATGTAAATTTATTTATAAATTTCAGATGTCTTTATATAAGTTTCATCTAGAAGATATGTGAGGCAACAAAAGATTTATTTATGTATACTAAAACAATTGCTATCACTAGAATCCGTGATACTGAAGGAAGAAGTGCAAGCTGCACTGAATCACAAGGCTCCAGAAATTGATGGACTATCCATTGAGTGTATTAACAAATGATTGCAATGCTGGTGGTACTCGCTCATTTATGTCAAGAAATTTGGAAGACATGGATCAAATTTGGAAGACCTTGCCTACCAACTTGAAGAGATATATATTTGTACCCATTCCAAAGAAAGGTGATCCAAATGTATGCAGAGATTATTTAACAATACTGTAAATATCATATATTACCAAAATTTTGGTGAAGATAACTCAAACATGGTTGCAGCATTACATCAAGAGGGAATTGACAGAAATTTAAGCTGATTCAGAAGAGGTTGTGGAACAAAGAATATCATTGCTGATGATATTCAGATGGATATTGGTTAAAAGCAAAAAATACCATATAGATGGTTACCTGTGTTTTATCGACTATGAAAAGGCATTTGACTCTGTCGTTCACAACAGATTGTGGATAGCATTGCAAAGAATGGAAAATCCAGAAGGCTTAATTGTGTTCATGAGGACCTGCACATAAACTAAGAGACAGTTGTTCAAACAGAACAAAGGGATACTGTGTGATTTAAAATCAAGAAAGGTGTTCATCAGGGATGCGTCCTTTCACAATACTTATTCAAACTGTATGTGGAACAAATATTCTAAGAAGCTGGACTATATTAAGAAGATGTGGTATCAGAATTGGAGGAAGATTCATTAACAACCTGCAATATGCAGATGATGCAAGCCTGCCTGTTGAAAGTGAAGGAGATCTGAAGGATTGATTGATGAAGATGAAAGACTGCTGTGTTCAGGAGGGATTGCTCCTCAACATAAAGGAAGAAAAAATCCTCACAACTGGACCACTGAGCAAAATCACAATAAATGGAGAAAAGACTGAGTTGCCAGAGATTTCATTTTACATGGATCCACAATCAATGCCCAAGGAAACAGTAGTAAAAAAAATAAAATGACATATTTTATTTGGCAAATCTGCATCAAAAGACCTTTTTAAATTGTTAAAGAAGAAAGATGTCACTTTGAAGATTAAGGTGCACCTGTCCCAAGCCATGGTATTTTCAATAGTTTCATATATGCGTGAAAGCCAAAATACTGACTTGAGTACATCCCACCTGAATTTAGAGACCATCTGAAAATAAATTTGACATAATGAAAACAATGACTGAACCAGATGAATTAAGGGATGACATTATGAACATATACATTAAGAAAGCAAAATATCAGTAAAAAGGAAAGACAGAAAAGAGCAAAATGGATGTCACAAGAGACTCTGAAACTTGCCCTTGAATAGAGAGTGTTGTTGTGTGCCATCAACTAGGGCCCAACACATGTGACCCCTCCTTGGGTTTCCAAAGTGGTATTACTATGGAAGTAGATTGCTCAACCTTCCTTCCGGGGAGTGGCTGGTGGGTTTGAACTGCCAGCCTTCTGGTTAGCAGTCAAGTGCCTTACGCACAATGCTACCACAGCTCCCTGAATGGAGAGTAGCTAAAGTTAATGGAAGAAATGATGAAATATAAGATCTCAAAAGATTTCAAAGGAAGCTAGAAAATCAAGGTAAAATATTACAGAGGAGTGTGCAAAGACCTGTAGTTAGAAAATCAAAAGGGAAAACATACTTGCCATCTCTCATGCTGAAAGAAGTGAAAAATTCAAGTTGCACTACAGAAGAATTCTATGGGCAAAATATTGAACAATGAAGGAAGCATTCAACGAAGAGGGAAAGAATAGACAGAATCACTATACCACAATTAATTGGTCAATGTTCAGCAATTTCATGAGGTAGCATATGATGAAGAACCAATTTTTTCCTTAGTAGTGATAAGTTTAAACATTCTACTTTAGATATTTATACAACTTCCTAAATTTTTTAATAATGCATTTAAACTTACATTTTTCTATCACATATTTATACATGTATATCTTTATTTTAGCCAAAAATGTGCTGTATTCCTAAAATACTATTAAGCTATTTAGCTTCCTTCTCTACCACTGTTGTTTCTTCTCAATTATCTATGATTTATAACTTTAATTGATAAAATAGTTTTTACTTTATCCTTCTACTTAAAAAATACTTATTACTAATTGTTTTCAACTTTACAATTACATTATCTTTTTTAAACATATAGTCATACATTTTATTAGTCTTCTCCAATAATATATCTCTAACCAACTATAATTTGTTCTTTTGTTGGTGCATCTGTTTGATTATGTATGTTGCTATTTGCTTATGTTTCTAATGTAACTTCAACAAATCACTTCTTAGTATTCTAACACATAATATGAGTCACTGGACTCCTGAGAATATGATTGAAAGAGAACTATAGATTAGAAAGAATTCATATAAAAAATAATCATACTCCTGAAAGCATCCTTCATGGATTTTTTACCCTCCAGTATTGCAAATGAAAAATTAATACCAAATCTATTATCTTCTTGAACCTGACAATACAGTCAATCGACTAGATCTTATTGACATTTATAGAATGTTTCATTCAACAACAGCAGCATAAATATTCATATCTAGCTCACATAGAACACTCACTATGATAGGTTACATCCTGTGATATAAAACTCATGTAAACAAATTTTAAAAATAGATATACAAAATATGTTTTCAGATGACACCTGAATTACACTAGAAACCAGTAATAAAAAAATAGCTAAAATATCCTAGCCCCAGGGGTCCAGGTGAGGAGAGAGAACCCAGGCAAGCCCAAAGCAGCAGGAGGGTAAGGCAGGAGAAAGGGGATTAAAAGCCAGGAACCCGGACAGACAAGCAATCAGCCCCAGGGATCCAGTAACATTAGCTAACAGAGGAAGAAAGACTTCTTTGAGCTGGAAGCCTGAATTCTAACTTCTAGACTCCTAAATTTGAGCCCACGTGGAGAGAGAAATCTCCCAGAGAGCCAGCGCCTGGAATTCAGACTTCTAGCTTCCAGAAGATATCCGAATAGCCCCAAGGACAGTTCGGACCTGGAAGAATGAAAAGGTGCGACATTCCCTTGTTACTCTTATAGCTAACACCCACTTGGTGAATGGAAGTTCAACCGTCCCCCACTCCCACCCCCCTCATGGGCCCACAGGAACTCATTCCACTCTGTGTGCTTGGACGGAGCTTGGGTGCCCTGCCCTGCCCTCCCCCATTTCCCCCCCTGCTTTTTAGTTTGCTTACTTTTCTCTGTTTTAAAACTACTACTATTATTAATAAGATTGACATTTTTACTATTATTCCCCTCCCAGGACCTAGTTTTCAGGTGTTTTCTTTTCCTTGTTGCTGGTTACAATTTTTTCTTCTTCTTTTTTATTGTGGTTAACCCCGTTCCTTGTTTTTTCTTTGCATTTTTCCCATTTTTTTCCTCATTATTCTCCTTCTCTGCCTTTTTCTCTTATTGCCCTATCCCCACATAGTGCAGGGTTTATTTATTTATTTATTTATTTATTTATTTTCCATTGACCTTCCTATTTGTCCAGAGGCTACAGCCATTTTGGATATTCAAAGTGACAGAAAGTGCAGCTATTTTGAATGTTTACTTACAAGCAGTGGCCATTTTGGATATTTAAAGTAACCGAGGGTGCAGCCATTTTGAATGTTTACAAGTGGCAACCATTTTGAATTTTAAAGTGATAGTATTCTTATTCGGATTCCAGGGACCTAAGAACAAGCAGTGAAGCGGGAAGCAGGGAGAGGACAGAAAAGGCAAAGGGGATAGGAACAGATTGAGGAGTCAACCACAGGGAGCCAGGTGAGGAGAGGGAACCCAGGTCACCTTCCACAAGCAGTGAGGTGGGAAGCAAGGAGAGGACAGAAAAGACAAAGGAGACCAGAACAGATTGAAGAATTAGCCACAGGGATCCAGGTAAAGGTGGTTAGAGGGGTTTCCAATAGCCAAAGGAGACAAACTTGTCTGTTGGTTTGTCCTACTGTGGTGACGTGATGCTGTGAGTCTTGAGGTTGTGCCACTGGTGTTTCAAACCCAGTGAGGTACACCTGTTGCACAGGTATCAGCCAGCTTGCAGACTTAGACAGAGTAGGAAGAAGGAGGAGGCCATCCACTTCTCAAAGAATTGGCCAGGGAAAACCTTATGAATAGCGGAGAAACACTGTCTGATACATTGCTGCGCAAATTTAGGAATAGTCCAGAAACATTGTCCAATACAGAGTGGAAAGATGAGTCAATTCGCTTAGAAAGCTCCCAAAGTAGAACTGGGAAAGAGCTGCATTATCAGAGTAACATCAGCCTTACTCATATGGATAAGGTAAAGCTTTCGAGACCTCCTTTTGTTGACATGGCACCACTCAAACAGAGGAGAAAAAGGGGCAAACATCCATTAATCATCGGAACATGGAATGTACTAAGTATGAATCTAAGAAAATTGGAAGTTGTCAAAAATGAAATGGAACACGTAAAGATTGATATCTTAGGCATTAGTGAGCTGAAATGGACTGGTTTTGGCCATTTTGAATCAGACACCATATGATTTACTATGCCAGGAATGAGAGTTTAAAGAGGAATGGTGTGGCATTCATCTTCACAAAAGATGTTTCAAGATCTGTCCTGAAGTACAATGCTGTCAGTGATAGGATAATATCCATACACATACAAGGAAGATCCATTAATAAGGCTATTATTCAAATTTATGCACCAACCACCAAAGCCAAAGATGAGGAAATTGAAGAATTTATCAACTTCTGCAGTCTGAAATTGACCGACATTGCAATCAAGATGTGTTAATTATCACTGGTGACTGTAATGCAAAAGTTGGAAACAAAGAAGAATCACTAGTAGTTGGAAAATTTGGCTTTGGTGACAGAAATAATGCTGGAACTAGCATGGTAGAATTTTGCAAGACCAACGACTTGTTCATTGCAAACACCTTTTTTCAACAACACAAACAGTGGCTCTACATGTGGACTTCACCAGACAGAACACACAGGTATCAGATTGACTACATCTGTGAAAAGAGACAATGGAGAAGCTCAATATCTTCAGCCAAAACCAGGCCAGGAGCTGATTGTGGAATAGACCATTAACTTCTCATATGCAAGTTCAACTTCAAGTTAAAGACAATTAAAACTAGTCCACGAGAGTCAAAATATGATCTAGAATATATCTTTCTTGAATTTAAAGACCATCTAAAGAATAGATTTGATGCATTGAACACCAATGACCAAAACCAGATGAATTGTGGGACGACATCAAGAGCATCATCAATGAAGAAAGCAAGAAGTCACTAAAAAGACAACAAAAGAAGAGAAGAACAAAATGGATGACAGAAGAGACTTTGAAACTTGCCATTGAGCATAGAGTAGCTAAAGCAAATGGAAGAAATGACAAGATAAAAGAGTTGAACTGAAGATTTCAAAGAACAGCTCAAAAGGACAAAGCTAATTATTATAATGAAATGTGCAAAGACCTGGAGTTAGAAAACCAAAAGGGAAGAACATGCTCAGCATTTCTCAATCTGAAAGAATTGAAGGAAAAATTTAAGCCTCGAGTTGCAATATTGAAAGATTCTAAGGGGAAAACTTTGAATGATGCAGGGAACATCAAAAGAAGATGGAAGGAATACACAGAGTCACTGTACCAAAAAGAACTGGCTGATCTTCATCCATTTCAGGAGGTGGCATATTATCTATTACCAATGGTACTGAAGGAGGAAGTC
>NW_006922201.1:1036577-1039872 GCF_000298275.1 Orycteropus afer afer
AAGGCATTTGATTGTGTGGATCATAACAAATTATGGATAACATTGAGAAGAATGGGAATTCCCGAACATTTGATTGTACTCATGAGGAACCTGTACTTTGACCAGGAGGCTGTCATTTGAATGGAACAAGGGACACTGCATGGTTTAAAATCAGGAAGGGAGTGCATCAGGATTTTATCCTTTCCCCATACTTATTCTATCTATATATTGAGCAAATAATCCAAGAATCTGGACTATATGAAGAAAAACGTGGCATCAGGATTGGAGGAAGAATCATTAACAACCTGAGATATGCTGATGATACAACTTTGCTTGCTGAAAGTGAGGATGACTTGAGGCATTTACTGATGAAGATTAAGGAACACAGTCTGCAGTATGGATTACATCTCAATATAAAGAAGACAAAGATCCTCACAACTGGACCAATAAGCAGCATCATGATAAACGGAGAGAAGATTGAGGTTGTCAAAGAATTCACATTGCTTGTTTCTACAATCGATGCCAATGGAAGCAGCAGTCAAGACATTATATGACGTGTAACACTGGGCAGGTCTGCTGCAAAGGAACTCTTTCAAGTGCTGAGGAGCAAGGATGTCTCCTTGAGGACTAAGGTGTGCCTGACACAAATTATGATATTTCCAATCACCTTGTATGCATGTGAGACCTGGACAATGAATAAGGAAGACTGAAGAAGGGTGGTGCTTTTGAGTTGTGGTGCTGGCAAAGAATGCTGACGGTATCATGGACTGCCAAAAGAACTAACAGATCTGTCTGGAGGAAGTGCAGCCGAGATGCTCTTTGGAAGTGAGTATGGCCGGACTTCATCTCACCTACTTTGGTCATGTTGTCAGAGGGGACCATTCCTTGGAGAAGAATATCATGCTGGGTAAGGTGGAGGGTCGATGAAGGAGGGGAAGATCTTTGACGAGATGGATTGACATGGTGACTGTGACAATGGGCTCAAGTATAGCAAGGATCATGGAGCTGGCTCAGGATTGTGTGGTGTTTCCTTCTGCTGTGCGTGGGGTCACTATGAGTCAGAAATGACTCGACGGCACTTAACAACAACAACAGAAGATCCCAAATATTTAAAGATCAAGCAGCACATTTCTAAATAATACATGGGTCAAGAAAAATGTTAAAAAATATATATTTTGAGCTAAATGAAAATGAACCTTACCAAAATCTGCAAGATGCCGTGAAAGAAGTGATTAGAGACAAATGTACAACACTGAATGCATATATTTGAAGTAAAGGGAAATATGAAATTAAAAACAAATAAACTGACAAAGACAACTAGGCTTTACCTTGTTGTTATTGTTTTTAGGTGCCATTGAGTTGGCTCCAATTCATAGCAATCTTACGTACGGCAGAGCAAAACACTTTCCAGTCCTGTGCCAGACTCACAATCCATGCTATACCTCAGCCAATCATTGCAGCCACTGTGTCAATCCATCTCTTTGAGTACCTTCCCCTTTTCTGTTGACCCTCCATTTTACCAAATATGATATCCTTCTCTAGGTAATGGTCCCTTCTGACAACATGACCAAATGATACTCCAAAAAGCACAGCCTAAATCCAAAGTAAGCCAACGATAATAAATAACAAAAATTTGAGCAAATATTATCGTAAGTAAAATCAAGAAATGAAAAAAAAATTAATACATACATAAGCTAGTCCTTTGTAAAGATCAATAAACTTATTAAACATCTAGCCTCTTTTTCCCATAGATTTTTCTTTTCCCATTGTACTGAAATCTAGCAAAACACTTGGATTTAATTTTTCATCTTATCAATTCAGTATCCAGGTTTTTCATTCTGCATCTTTGTCCCTTAGATTAAAATTTGCATTTGCTTTTTATTTATTATACTTATTTAAATTTTTCTATGTTGATTTTTTTTTCGTAACAGATTGTTTTAAAATATATTTTATGTAGTTCTAAGTGTTTCCTAGAGTCTAGGTAGTAGTTTTGTTGACTATGCAAAAACATTCAACTGTGTGGATCATAACAAATTATGGATAACATTGCAAACAATAAGAATAAAAAAATATTTAATTGTGTTCTTGAGAAAACTTTACATAGAGCAGGGAGCTGTTGTTCAAACAGAACAAGAGGGTATTGAATGGTTTAAAATTAGGGATGATGTGTGTTGAGACAGTATTCTTTCACCATGCTTATTCAATTTGTATGCTGAACAAATAATCCAAGAAGCTGGAGTATAAGAAGAAGAATGTGGCATCAGGATTGAAGGAAGACTAATTAATGACTTGAGATATGCATATTACACAACCTTGCTTAATGAAAGTGAAGGTGCCTTTAGACACTTAATGATGAAGATATAATACTGTAGCCTGCAGTATGGATTACACATCAACATAAAGAACTTGAAAATTCCCACAAGTGGAGCAATAAGAAGCATCATGACACATGGACAAAAGACTGAAGTAAAAAATTTATTTAACTTGGACGTACAATCAAAATTCATGGAAGTAACACTTAAGAAATCAGATGTCAAAATTCCCATAAGATGGTGGAATAGGCAGGCAAAAGACACAGTCCTTCTTCAACAAATAAAGGAGGATGAATTAACTCAGATACAGAAGATAATCCTGGAGCCCTGAGCTTTGAAAGGAACGATACAGAAGTGGACTAAAGTCAAACTAGTAGAAGAACCTGCAAGAAAACATCAAAAAAGGAGACATACACAGCTGTGGACTATCAGCGATCCTGTTGGCACAGATAGCTTGGATATTGCCAACTGGTGTTAGGATGTAAGAATGAACCTGAAAATCAGCCCTGCTAGCCAGGGGCTGCATGGAAGACTGCATTTGTGGCTGGTGAATAGAAGGGGAAGCAGCAAAGAGGGATACAGGATAAGCTGTGGATTTTTGCCTATATGGAGGGTACAGCCATTCTGAATGTTTACAACCAGTTCAACCATTTTGGATATTTAAAGCAACAATAGTCTCTCAGATTCTAGGAACCTTAGAATAGGCTTCATTTGCCAGGGACAGCACAGACATCCCAGACACTCAAGACTGGAAAAGTTCAATATTCCCCTTGTTACTCTTATACCCAACACCTTCTTGGTGGATGGAGATGAGGCCATCTCTCACTCCCACCTACCTTCTGGGCCAGCAGGAACTCCATCCCAGTCTGTGTGTTCTGACAGAGACTGGGTGCCCTGCACTGCCCAACCCAGATTTTTTCTTTCTTTTTTTTAGTTTGTTTGCTTTTGACTCTTTTAATTTTTTTTTTAATAATATATATATATATATAATGTGTGATGTCCTT
>NW_006922201.1:1039972-1043286 GCF_000298275.1 Orycteropus afer afer
AGGTTCTAGTTTCCAGATTTTTCCTCTCTTTCCTTTTCCTGGTTCCCATGTTTGTCTTTCTTGTAGTTCTCCCCATTCCTTATTTCCCTTTTTGCATTTTTGTCCTTTATTATTCTCCTACTCTACCTCTTTTCTCTTATTTTCCCTCCCCAGATATTGCTCCCCTCCTTTTGTATTCATATTTCTTTTGGGTTTTCAACGTTATTTCTTTAAAATTTTAATCTCCTTTATCGCCTCACTTCTCTCTCTCTCACTCTCTCTCCTTCTTTTCCTGTTTTCTCTTTCTGGTGATAATTCTTGTGTGTTTATGTGGTATGTGTTTTTTGTCCTCTTGCTTTTACTTTTTTGACAGCTTTGTGATTGTTTTTTTGTTGTTTTGTATAACTGAGTGGGAGAAAGCAACCATGCTCAAATGACCCAAACACATCTGTAACTCCTGCAGATCCATGTACTGAGTGAGAGCATCCATTTACTTCATTTACCAACAGGCCAATGATACATGACCACCAATAAGAGCTTGATTCACCCTTAACTGCTCTTCACAAATGCTTAATAGATATGTGTGCAGCCACCTAAGTCTCTTTCCCACCCACCAGGAGACATGTAGTGAGTGCATAAGTGCTGCCAACTAGTGAATAAAGGAGCACAGTACCCTGCTTACTCAGATACATTGAAGAAAAACAAAGAAAATTAAAACTTTAGGCAAATCACTCCAACATAGAATCACCAATTAAATATAAATACAACAAAGTCACAATATCACAGAGACAACCAACCGTCACAGTCCACACAAAAAAAGAAGCAAGGTAAAGCAATAAAAACAAGGGAGCAGGATACAAATCCAGAACACATACAGAGGAAGAAGCAGCATTGGAATTCCCTGATAAAGAATTGACAAGAATTGTATTTAGGTACCTTCAAAGAATTGAGAGAAAGATCAAGGAAAACACTGACTGAAATAACAATAACATAGACAAAAAACTAAAACAATTTCAGAAGAAAATGCAAGAACAAAATGAGAAAATAATTGAAGAATTAAAAATAATACAAAATTTACAGATAGAAATTGAGAAGATTAATACTAAATTTTCAGAAATAGATAACACATTGAAAGCTCAAAGGAGTAGAATCAAATCAATGAAGACACAATTAATGAGATTGAAAACAATTACCTGAATACTTTTTGGAAAGAGATCAATCAATAAAAAAGATCAAAACAAAATGAAGAAAGCCTAAAGTTCATGTGGGATACCATCAAAAGGAATACTCTGCATGTAATTGGAATTCCAGAACAGGAAATGAAAAAGAAAACCACTGAGAAAATTATCCAAGATTTGTTGGAAGAGAACCTCCCTGATATGAGGAAAGATGAAGACATATCCACTCAGGAAGTCCAACAAACCCTAAACAGGATAGACCCCAAAAGAAAATCACCAAGACATATCATCATCAAATTCACCAAAACCAAAGACAAAGAAAGAATCCTGAGAGCAGCTTGGGAAAAATGAAAATTTACCTACAAAGGGCAACCAATAAGACTAAGCTCTGATTTCTCAGCTGAAATTATACAGGCAAGAACACAATGAGACTATATATTTAAAACCCTGAAAGAGAAAAATTTCCAATCAAGAATTATATACTCAGCAAAATTGTCCCTTAAATATGATGATGAAAATTAAGAGATTCCCAGATAAACAGAAAGTAAGGGAATTTGTTAAAACCAGACCAACTTTACAAGAGATACTCAAGGGAGTCCTTTGAACATAGGACCAATAATAGTAAACACCAGCTGACCAGTAATACATATGATTACATAACTCAGAAACCAACCTAGTTATGGAAGTATCCAAAGTAAAATAAACTTGCAAGTTTGTAAACAGGGAACCAGAGACATCAATTGGCAAATAAGGACAATTACAAACCAAAAAGAAGGAAAAAAAATAGTGTAATTACAGAGTTTCTAAATGGTGAGGAAGTCCAGAGTGTTGCAAGATAGAATGGACTGTTCTAAACTCAGGGAGAAAATTATAAATCACAGGGTAATCTCAAGGAAAAATGATAAACCTTCACCTAACAATAAAAAAGAAGACAAGCACAAATACATAGCAAATACTAAAACAACATCAACAAAGGAAATGATAAGACAATTCATAAATATAATGAGCTCAGCACAGAAAATTATATGGAACAAAGAAACCAGGAATACCACAAAAAAACACATAACAAAATGATACCAAACAATTCATACTTGTCTATAATTACACTGAATGTCAATAGATTAAATGTGCCACTCAAGAGACAGCAAATTGCAGAATAGATAAGGAAACATAACCCATCAATACACTGACTACAAGAGACACAACTAAAAGACAAAGACAAAAAAAGACTAAATATCAAAGGTTGGAAAAAGATATATCAAGCAAATAGCAACCATAAAGTAGCAGAAGTGGCATCATGAATTTCTGATCAAACTGACTTTAAGACAAAAACCACCAAAAGAGACAAGGAAGGACATTTTATAATGATTAAAGGATGAATTGAATAAGAAGTTATAATTATAATAAATATTTATGGACCCAATGAAAGAGCCCCAAAATACATAAATCAGACTTTAACAGAATTGAAAAGATAAATAAAGAGTTTAAAGTCATAGTTTTTGTTGTTATTTGCCTTCAAGTCAGACCTGACTCATAGCAACCCCTCCTTGGGTTTCTGAGGCAGTATCACTACGGAAGTAGGTTGTGCAACCTTCCTTCCAAGGAGTGACTGGTGGGTTTGACTGCCAGCCTTCTGGTTAGCAGTCAAGTGCCTTAGGCACTATGCTATCAAAGACTTTCATACACCAATTTGAATCACGGATAGAACAACTGGAAAAAAAAAAAAAAAACTTAACAAAGACTCAGAAGAACTAAATAATACAATCCATCAACTTGACCTTGTAGACATCTACACAGCACTTCACCCAAAATAAACAATATACATTCTTTTCCAGTGTACATGAAACATTCTCCAGGATAGATCATGTGTTAGGACATAAAGCAATTCATAAACTTAAAAAACACTGAAATACTACAAATCTTCTTCTCAGATCACAATGCTATAAATTTAGAAATCAACAAAAAGAAGATCAATGGAAAAAGAGAAAACATATGGAAACTGAATGTTAACAATGACTGAGTCATGTTGTTGTTGTTGTTGTTTGCCGTTGAGTCAGCCCCAACTCATAGCAACCCCTCCTTGGGTCTCCGAGGCAGTATCACTACGGAAGTAGGATTTCCCAACCTTCCTTCCGAGGAGTGGCTTGTGGGTTTGAA